>NC_081408.1:697567474-697867474 GCF_030272615.1 Cryptomeria japonica | reverse complement strand
TTTCAGGACTTTTTTCAATTTTTATGACTTTTTTCGGGTCATTTTGAGATTTTTATGAATTTTTTTCAGGACATTTTTCGATTTTTATGAATTTTTTCAGGACATTTTGCCATTTTTATGCTCTAGTGATTGATCATGACGAGGGAAAAACACCCAATGCGCACTTGAAAAACACATAAACCAGGACCAAAACATATGTACAAGACACTGGAATAAGCAAGACAGTGATGTTGACCAATAACAGGTTTGGAATAAAACATTGGGTTGAGTGAACAATAAGCATGATAACTGGCCGAGAGAAAGCATGGCAAGAAGTCATGATAGATGACGGAGCAATAATCTCATTACTCATGGCGCCTGATTGCCAGGTTTTCACCATGGTACTTGCCCAAAGCGCCTGTTTGCCAGGTTTTCACTAGAGGGCGAATCATTTATTTTTTTGCTTTTTTGCTTTTTTTTTTTTGTATTTTTTGTATTTTTCATTTTTTTTGTATTTTTTCAGGATCATATTTGAAGAAATATCTGACAGAAAACTATGCCCAGTACTTGCGAAGATGCATGCTATTGATAGGATCAGACAAAGGTTCACCTTCGGGAGTCGCAAGCTGATATGCCCCCGAGCCATAGGCTGCAGTTACTATGAAAGGCCCAACCCAATTGGGTTCAAACTTGCCCTTGATGATGTCAGTAGACTGTGCATTCTTGGGATTTGCCTTTAAAACCAGGTCTCCCACTTCGAAGTGTCGCCCTTTGACCTTCTTATTATAAGAGCGACGAAGACGGTTTTGGTATGCTTGCAAATGTGTCAGAGCTGTCTGATGTTTTTCATCTAACATCTCCAGCTGATGCAGCCGAGAGACTCTGTGTGTCTCATCATTAATCAGGTGTTGCAAGGAAACTCTCAAGGATGGAATCTCGACTTCCAAAGGTAAGATGGCTTCCGCACCATACACTAAGGAATAAGGTGTTGCGCCAGTAGGTGTGCGGATAGAAGTGCGATAGGCCCACAGTGCTGGATTTAACTGTACGTGCCAATCTCGGCCAGCGTCATTGACAACTTTCTTCAGGATCTTGATAATGGTTTTATTTGATGCTTCAGCTTGACCGTTACCCTGTGGATAGTATGGGGTAGAAAAACGGTGTTGAATATGAAATTTTTCACAAAGCTCTTTAACATCTTTATTCTTGAAGGGTCGACCATTATCTGTGACTATGGCAAGGGGAACCCCATATCTGCATATGATATAATTTAGCAAGAATTTTGAAATTTGGACACCAGTGATATAGGTCATGGGAATGGCTTCAATCCATTTTGTAAAATATTCTGTAGCTGTAATAATGAACTTGTGTCCATTTGCAGATGTTGGCTGAATCTTGCCAATAAGATCCAAACCCCACTGAGAAAAGGGCCATGGAGATATAACAGAATGAAGCTCTTGAGCTGGTGCATGAATATAATCTCTATGAATCTGGCACTTGTAGCACTTTTTAACAAATTCATGAACATCTTTTTCCAAAGTGGGCCAGTAATACCCAGCACGAATCAACTTTTTGGCTAGGCTAAGACCATTGAAATGGCCCCCACATATACCATCATGAACCTCGTGTAAAGCCGTTTGTGCTTCGTCAGAATCCAAACACCTGAGGAGGGTATGGTCAAAAGAACGACGGTAAAGGGTGTCGGCGATGATGACATATTTGGATGTTTGTTGAATAAAGGCTCGGCGTTGGTTAGCGGAAAGGTTAGGTGGTAAAGTCTGGGAATTCAAATACTGATATATATCATTGTACCAAGGGGAATTGGGACCAACAAGAACGCACATCACCTCAGCAGTCGGAATGTCAAAAGAGGGGACTAGCAATTGTTCGACCAGGAACTCACACTTGTCCATATTCTGCGGCATATTTATCATAGAAGCAATTGTAGCCATCGCATCTGCCGACTTATTTTGTATTCTTGGCACTTGACTGAAATGGATAGCTGTGAATTTGGTCTTGAAGAAGTCTACCATGTGCTTATAAGGAATAAGCTTTTCATCCTTTGTCTCGTAGTCATCATTGACTTGTCGGATGACTAATTGAGAATCTCCATAAACTTGTAAATGCTTGATGTTCCAGTGAACTGCCACTCGGAGTCCGGTAACCAATGCTTCGTACTCTGCAATGTTATTGGTACATGGGAAAGTTATTCTGTACGACTTTGGAATAGCATCACCTTGAGGGGTGACAAACAAAATGCCTGCGCCGGATCCGAACTTGGTGTGAGACCCATCAAAGTATAACTTCCATTCATTGGATGGTGTGAGAGCAAAGACTGATTCATCTGGGAAATCAGTCAACATGGGATGATCGTCTGAAATAGGAGCATCTGCTAGTTGATCTGCTATGACTTGTCCTTTTATCGCCTTTCGCTCCATATACTCAATGTCAAATTCACTGAGAATCATGACCCATTTTGCTAGGCGACCTGTCAAAGCTGCTCGGCTGAGCAAATATTTTAAAGGATCAATTTTGGCAATCAACAATGTTTGATGGCTTAGCATATAATGTCGGAGCTTTTGTGTTGCAAATACCACTGCTAAGCATGCCCTCTCAATAGTTGAATAATTTAGCTCATAGCCTACCAGTGTCCGGCTGATATAGTAAATAGCTCTTTCTTTGCCATTCTCATCTTGTTGAGCCAAAAGAACTCCTAATGCTGTTTCAGTTGCAGAGATGTACAATAAGAATGGCTTGCCTTCGATAGGAGGCATTAGGATAGGCGGCGACAACAAATAATCTTTAAGAGCTTGAAAGGTTGATTGGCATTGCTCAGTCCATTTAAAAGTGACACCTTTGTGCAATAGATGTTGGAATGGATGACATTTGTCAGCCAACTGAGCTATGAAATGACGGATTGACTGGAGCTTGCCTTGCAGACTTCTTAATTGTCGGAGGTTGGAAGGTGGAGGCATATCCATGATTGCTTTGACCTTGGCGGGGTCGACCTCAATGCCTCGGTGGGAAACAATATATCCAAGCAACTTTCCAGCTGTAACACCAAAGACACACTTTTTTGGATTAAGCCTGAGTTTGTAGGTCTCCATTCTGTCAAAGATTGGGCCCAAGAGGGCTAGATGACTATCTCTGGTGACAGATTTGCACAACAAGTCATCCACATAATCCTCCATCAAAGTATGCATAAAATCATGAAAGATTGTCGTCATTGCTCTTTGATATGTTGCACCGGCATTTTTCAGACCTTTTATTGGTATTTAATTTTCTATGGTTTAATATTTATTTGGTAATTAATGTTTATCTGGTTCTTTAATTCATTTACGAGCCTTTGGTTTATTTAATTTATTTTCTCCATTTGATTTATTTAATTGTGGCTCATTTTTTATTTATTAGTTTGACTTTTACATTAAGTGGGTTGTATAAACACACTTTAAAATAAAATAATAAAATGTTCCCACCTAATTGTAAAAACATGATTTATATGTATCTTACCTACCCTCTTCTCTTATTGGTTGAATGTGAAAAGGAAGATAAAATTATATTATATGGTGGGGTTGGTAAAATATATTATAGATTGGAATATTTTGATTGGTCGAGATTGAGGCTAGGGTTTTTGGTTAATGTTTTTCTTTTTATTTTCTTTCCCGTGAAGTTTTTGGGGTTGGCTTCTTCTTGCAAAAATCTCTCTGCAAGATTTTCTTTTGGTTTTTGGCTTGGATTGTTGCTGGAGCTTGAGGGTTTTGGCTTTTGGATTTGGGGAGCTCTTCTTCGGATTCTTCCATCACACGGGTTGCAGGTTGGAGATGTATTCCTCCTGTAGCGTCCTAAAATTGTGACACTTGCAATTTCGACTGCATTTGGGTCTTCACGATGGCGACGCAACGTTGAACCTGAATGGAGACCCCAAAACCTGCTTGTGACACCAAAAACTACATTTTTCTGCACCTTGGCCTGATCCCTCCTTGCACCCTGCTACCCCGAGAGGTGGGACCATGGCGCCCAGCGCCCTGGTCCCTGGCCCTATTTTTGGGCCCGGTCTCTTTTGGGCATCGGGTCTTTAAGTTTGCAATTTGGGAAATAATGTTTCCTGGTCGGCCTAAGGTCGGAAAAATCAGTCTATCAATCCTAATTGAAAAGTATATAAACTACTTTTCCTCTCCTAGAAAGGGAGGAAGGAAATAAGCAAGAGCAAGACGCGGAAGCAACATACAAACATTCAAGCAATTGAGCATTCTAAGTCTCCATTCAAGGCTAGGTGTTGCATTCAAGACAAGGATTCAACCATTGAAGAGGAGATCACATACAACATACAACATACAACATACATTACACCTTCGCATGTAAGAATACAAACATTCTTACAACAAGGTATCAGTACTTGTTTACATTACAAACATTTACATTTACAGCATTCTCATTTCTTGGTTAATTCCAAAACCGGGGTTTGACCTAAAGGCAAACACCTAATCCCTCACCCCCCAATCGTCCTCTCTTTTTTGTGTGTAGGTTGCAGGTACGCGACTGTAATTGAAGATCTGGAATCCTTGTGCAGAGACGAACAGGTCCCCCTTCATTTCGCAGATTTTTCGGAGGACCGTGTGCACTCCGGGCGCCATCGTCCCGTCAACTTTCACTCAAATTTGCAGAACAGCACCGTCTCGACATTTTACTGCTAATTCCAGGTCCGCAGCTTCATCCCATATCCCTATCTCTGTTTGCAAGCGAATCTTTCTTGCTTCTACATACATTCCTAGTTCAATCATTCTATCTATATTCTTTACAAAAGAGGGTATCCTTGATGTCACAACCCTTGAAACTCATTTAGAATCCAATCCTGCATTGTGTGGGATTGGATCTTGTGGGTTTCAACCCCTCTTTTGAATGTAAAGTCTCCCCTAAGTGAAAACCATCAACCCTAGTGACTCTCCCTTCTCTCTCCTTGGAGTTGGGGAGGGGAGAACAATTAGGGTTTGATTTTTCCGCTTTACATTTTGGTGAACCCGACGTGAACATCCTAATTCTGATTATTCATGGTTAGATCTGAAAATTTTGTTTCCTTAATTACATTTCCATGTTTGATCCTTTGCAAATTTTAGAGGTTGATTGCATAAAAACCCTAAAATTTTCTTTTTAGTAATTAAACTAGTGGAATGTTTAATTGTTAATGCTTGTTTCAGATCTACCCTTCTATTATAAATTGTCAATTCATATTTGTGCTTTAATTCTGAAAATTAAGTGGTTAAATATCAAAACCCTAATTTTTAAAACCCTCTTGATTCAACCTTTGACCAATAATTTCACTGATCAAAACACCTCCAAATCGGTTGTAATTTTGGATTCCGCAATAAAATCACAATATCTCTCATCAGTGAAAATTTGGAAAAAAGTTGCGAGGACCGTGTGCACCCCGAGCGCCATCGTCCCCGACATTTTTTTCGAAATTTCAGGAGCTAGATCTTACTGTATTTTTCTGCTAAAATCCAGAATTTTGGCTGATTTTATCAATTTTAACACTTTCAAAATTAAAGTCAAAGTTGGTCTAGTGATTGCTCGGATAAAGGCTTATAATCATTCAAAAAATTGTTGAAATTAAAATTCATATCAAAATTGTGTTTCTTACAGTCCTAAATCTGAAAAGTGTGTTGGCATTCATTCGAAATTTCAGTGCTTTATTCAATTTTTTGCAGTTTGTGACTTTTGAAATTAAATGTTTAATTGCAACAATCTTGATTTCCATTTTCAAAATTGAATTTTGTGTGAAATTGAGTCAATTTTTAAATTTCAAAACTTGCATTGCTTTTAGTATTCCCTCTAAAATCATAAAATTCAAAATTTCAGTTTCCCTCTCTTTTTCAAAATTCAATTTTTGCATTTTTCAACAATCTTGGTAGGGTTCAATTTTGAGATTGCAACTTTAATTTGGCCTATCTACAGATCGTAAAATCACTCAATTTTTTCAGATTAGCTTTAAAATCATCATAACTTTAATCCCTGAAAATTTTGAAAAAAGTTGCGAGGACCGTGTGCACTCCGTTCGCCACAGTCCCTGACATTTTTTCTGAAATTTTGGGAGATTGTCCTGATTGTATTTAACAGCTTAAATCTAGGAGATTGGCTGATTTTATTGAAATTTGCTACCTCTAAAATTTAAAATCTTCTCTCTCTCTTTAGTGCATGAGTTTTACAACAATAAGCCCTACTTACACTATTCCCGTTAGATGAAGCCTTAGAATTAAGTCTTTCCAAGGTTTAATTACTGAGGAGATGGAACCTAATTTGAATGGCCTTTTTAACGAGGACATGGGTAATTCCTCTAATCCTCTTAATGATGAAGAAGCTCTCCATGAGGTTTCTATAGAACAACTTTCAAAATTGGATAACCAATTTGATGATTTTCGACAATGGATGTCTCAAGAATACCCCGATAGTGAAGCTCTTTCATTAATTGAGGGTCTAAAACGTATGGTTCAAAGTGATAAGAATGGAATTGATATTTTGCGTGGTATTGCACACATTGTGGATTCGAATGTGATGCCTATGAAGAGTTGTGCCGAAACTTTAGGTTATACACAACCTCCTACTCAAGTTAATCATTCTATTCCTTTGACAACTCCTATTGCTAGTATACCTACTTTTACATCAAACATAATGACTACTTCAATACAAGACATTCCTCCTATGATCACTAGTCATGGGGGAAATCCCTCTTCTTCAATCAACCCTCTTCCTTCATTCAATCCAACTTCTTCATTCATTCCTTCAATAAATGTTCCTATTATATCTCCACAAATGAACATGATGCAAGGGGGCAATTCATTTAACCATTCCATTCCTCCTTGTAGTGTTCCTCCTTTCCAATCATCTCCTATGACTAACTATCATAGTGTCCCACCACCTTACTCTCAATCAATACCTTCTTTCAATAACATAATACCTCCATCACAATCTAACACGTCTAATATGAACTCTTCGACTGAAGCGACCATTAACAATCTTGCACAAACTGTCTCTTCTTTACAGCAACAAATTGCCTCTATGAATCAATCTAAGTCTAGTGTGCCCACATTTGATGTTGCGAGCCCACTTTCTCTTGACATTGTTCGAGCTATCCCCCCTAAACATGTTGAAATTCCGCATTTGGAGCTTTATAATGGTAAGGGTGATCCTCTAACACATGTTAAGACCTTTCAAACAATATGTACCGATTTTGCTTATGACCAAAGGTTGCTTGCAAAATTGTTTACTAGAACATTAAGAGATAAAGCCCTACAATGGTATTGCTCGTTGCCTTCTTATTCTATTACTTCTTTCGAACAACTTGCAAATGCTTTTATTCAACAATTTCAAAACAATATAAGTCCTAAAGTTACTTTGATTGATTTAATGCATTGTAAACAAGGTGTTAAAGAAAAAGTGACTGATTTCATTGGTAGATATAAGCATTTGTATGCTCAAATTTCTTTTCCAGTACCTGACAATGATATTCAAAGAATCTTTATTTCTAATTTACAAAAAGATATTAGAGAAAAACTTCTATTTTCTGAGTTTACTTCTTTCCAACAGTTGTGCGCAACTCTTCACAATTATCAACTGACTGTGAGTCAAATGGAACAAGCAAATCCTATGGCTCCGAGTGATAAGGGTGATAGTAGTCAACAACCATTTGGGAAGTTTAAACCGAACAGAGAGTCCATTAAATTCAATGAAAACATCATCAACAACAATGTGAATGCAGCATCAGGTGTGCCTCCTATTTCTAAGTTTTTCAAGAAAGAAAGAAAGTTTACTCCTTTGAATGAATCATTGCATAGTATTATGAATAAGTTATTGGAACAAAATGTTCTTACTCTTCCTCCTATAAAGCAAATAGATCCTACAAAGATTAATTCACCCTATTTTGATAACAAATCTTTTTGTCAATTTCATCGTCATTCTGGGCATGATACCGAAAAATGTTTTGGTTTAAAGGGTAAAATTCAAGATTTGATTGATAATAATACTATCTCTGTTTCTGGTGTGAATGATAAAGGCAACACATTTGTAGCTCCTCCTAACCAAAATCTTAAGATTTTTACTGATCCATTGCCTTCTCATACCTCTAATGCGATTGATACTACTGATTCCTCTGTCTCACCTGATGATCTTGTGTCCATGACTCCGAATGTGATTAACTTTGTAGAGCAGCAGTAAATCCCTAAAGAACCTTCCATCACATTTGATTCTAGTGAAACTATCAGGGCACCTGATGGTCCTTTATATATAGTTGCAAAAGTCAAGAATACACCTTGCCGTGGAGTGCTTATTGATCCTTCTTGTATGGTTAATGTCATTGCTGAAGAATTTCTTTTTACTTTGCAATTGAATCAAGTGATCTATGACAAAACAAATGTGGTTGTGAAATTATTTGATGCATTTTCTTCTCCTGCAATTGGTTCTATTACATTACCTATTGAGGTCCATAACAAATCCCTTGATGTGAGCTTTGCTATTATTCCATTGTCCGAACAATTTCGTGTGAAGCTAGGCTATCCTTGGCTATCTTCCATGAAAGCTATTGCTTCTCCTATTCACAAGTGTTTGAAATTTCCCCATAATGGTGAAGTTGTTACTGTCAATCATAGTCTCTTTAAACCAGCTGAAAGAACTTCTAGCGTTCCTATTGATTATTTCTGGCCTAAACAATTCCAATCTCTTCCTCCGCGGAGTGATCATCTTTTCAAATCTTATCAAAGGTGGAAAAAAGCTATGATCCTATCTCTAAGTGAACCTAGAACACCCAAACTTGACATTCCTATTATTCTTGAGAAGGAAGTTCTTCCTTTGAAAGATAAAACTAATGTCTTTCCTCAAGAAGATTCTCAACCCATCCCTATGAATGTGACTATGCCTATATCTAATAAACTTCCTAAAAGTAGACCTATACCTCCTCGTCATGATGGGCTTGGTCTCCTTCCTAAACCAAATATTCCTCCCTTATATGGAGCAGTTCCTCCTCCTTCCTCTTATGGAGAGAAGAGACCTTCCTCTTCTCCTATTATTCAACCTAAGAGACCACAACCTAAACACCCAAGTGATAAGGATGAGAACATTCCTCCTCCTCAATCTTCTCAACTTCCTACTAAGACTAGACGAAATCTTTCTGCACGTGAACGCCGACGAAAGCGTCGTCTTAGAGCTCAGGCAGCTACTTCTCAAACTTTGCAATCCCCAAAAACACCTTCAGCTAGTATTATTCCATTTTCTTCTCAGCCGAAGATTGAGCCGAAATCTCCTAAACATAAGATGCATGATGGTCTTGATCCTGTGCGAGTTAAAGATCCTATTTTTATAAATCTTGATGATGATATAGATGAAAATGTTATTCATGATGAAAATGTTACTCCTGTTCATTCTGATAGTGAATATGAATATGTTGATGTTGATAACCATTTATCTAACGAATTTTCTAAAGCACTTATCCTAGCTCCTAGACAAGAACAACGTGGCTTGGAACATGAACATAGCCCTTGTTTGGATCTTGTGATAGCTCCATCTGCTGTGTTGGATGTTCCTCCTCTAGCGTGTTTCCTGCCTTCCTGAAATATTGATCAGCAAGATCGGGGGGTAGATGACGTGCTAGACTAGTTCATTAGCATAGCAGACTCTCTCCTCCTCTCTTGATCCCTTTTGTTACTTCTTCTATGTGTTATTCTCATTCTTCTATTTGTTGTCCTTAGTGTTGTCTACTGGAGGACGATGCAAAACATTGAGATCTCTTTTGGTCTCTCTCATGTTGACTCAAAAGACACATGTGTTCCCTTCTTCTAGGTGACCTTCCTTGATTGGGGAATGAAGAACAATTATGCACACATACATATGATATACATGAATTATCATGCAGCATACTGACCCCGAGGAAAGCAAAGTCACCTTGTGCTTTGTGTTTTGTGTCTATTATCCTTGGGCTTATCTCACACTTGGGGGCTAAATCCTTGTGATAACGTGCTCCTTTATCATTTCTTATATGTATCACTACCTTAAAGCAATCACCCCCGGTGAGGCATGTGCGATCGCTTTAACGTAGGGGGGCATACATCCCGTTCATATCTCTCCAAGATACTTGAAAATTTCTTGACAAATTTAGCTTTGCCTTGAAAATTTTTGATATCTTTCTTGCATGACTCATAGTGAGGGAACTTTACTACTGACAGTCATGGTTCTCCCTCGTGATTTTCCCTTTTTCTTTGTCAATCGAAGTCGTAAGATCCTTAGTCCACTGGGGGCTTGGTGTATCTTGCCTCCTTGACGTGGTGAAATTTTTTCAATGTTGTTTCCTTGTACTTTACCAGAAGTATGAGTGTACGCTTATACTCCCGCTAAAGTGGGGGCTAAATGTAGCATCCTAAAATTGTGACACTTGCAATTTCGACTGCATTTGGGTCTTCACTATGGCGACGCAACGTTGAACGTGAATGGAGACCCCGAAACCTGCTTGTGACACCAAAAACTGCATTTTTCTGCACCTTGGCCTGATCCCTCCTTGCACCCTGCTGCCCCGGGAGGTGGGACCATGGCGCCCATCGCCCTGGTCCCTGGCCCTATTTTTGGGCCCGGTCTCTTTTGGGCATCGGGTCTTTAAGTTTGCAATTTGGGAAATAATGTTTCCTGGTCGGCCTAAGGTCGGAAAAATCAGTCTATCAACCCTAATTGACAAGTATATAAACTACTTTTCCTCTCCTAGAAAGGGAGGAAGGAAATAAGCAAGAGCAAGACGCGGAAGCAACATACAAACATTCAAGCATTCAAGTATTCCTTCAAGCAATTGAGCATTCTAAGTCTCCATTCAAGGCTAGGTGTTGCATTCAAGACAAGGATTCAACCATTGAAGAGGAGATCACATACAACATACAACATACATTACACCTTCACATGTAAGAATACAAAAATTCTTACAACAAGGTATCAGTTCTTGTTTACATTACAAACATTTACATTTATAGCATTCTCATTTCTTGGTTAATTCCAAAACCGGGGTTTGACCTAAAGGAAAACCCCTAATCCCTAACCCCCCAATCGTCCTCTCTTTTCTGTGTGTAGGTTGCAGGTACGCGACTGTAATTGAAGATCTGGAATCCTTGTGCAGAGACGAACAGGTCCCCCTTCGCTTCGCGGATTTTTTGGAGGACCGTGTGCACTCCGGGCGCCATCGTCTCATCAACTTTCGCTCAAATTTGCAGAACAACACCATCTCGACATTTTACTGCTAATTCTAGGTCTGCAACTTCATCCCATATCCCTATCTCTGTTTACAAGCGAATCTTTCTTGCTTCTACATACATTCCTAGTTCAATCATTCTATCTATATTCTTTACAAAAGAGGGTATCCTTGATGTCACAACCCTTGAAACTCATTTAGAATCCAATCCTGCATTGTGTGGGATTGGATCTTGTGGGTTTCAACCCCTCTTTTGAATGTAAAGTCTCCCCTAAGTGAAAACCATCAACCCTAGTGACTCTCCCTTCTCTCTCCTTGGAGTTGGGTAGGGGAGAACAATTAGGGTTTGATTTTTCCGCTTTACACCTCCGTTTGTATTTTGTTTTATAGTTTTCCTGTATGCTCCGTTTCTACAGATTTAATGTGTGAGCTTTGGAAAATAAATCTATAGTTTGTATAGTATGGAAGGAAATATGTGAATGCACAAATCTATTGCAAGACCTTATTCTATAGTTTGTGGAAAATATTTATATTCTGAATTTTATCTGGTGTCTTTTTGAGTTTGTGTCATGAATGGAGTTTTGATTGAATCTTGGTTTTTAAGTGTTTATTTTTTATTTCATTTATGTCCTTTAAATCTATTGTTTTGGGCGAATCTGTGTATATACTTTTCGAAGCTTAATGTTTTCAAGTTTAATTTTTAAGCTCTGCCGAAAGTTCTGTGTCTTTCCATCTATTTTATGCAAAAGCACTGATTCTGCATATGCACTGTCCTTTGTTGCATATGCGTTGTCCTTTCATGTATTTGTGTTGTCCTTCATTGCATTTGTGTTGTCCTTTCATTCATTTGCATTGTCTTTTCATGTATGTGTTGTCCTTCATTGCATTTGCGTTGTCTTTTGGGTAAAAGTGTTGTCTTTAACTCCACAGGCGCTAACCTGTAATACAAAAGCGCTAAACTTCAATGAGAAAGTGTTGTTCTACCTATTTTGGTGTTTTTCACTGTTTTCCAAGTCAGTTTTGGATTTTCAAGTTTCATTTCATTCCAGAGGCTTTTTTGGATTTTTGTAGACATTTTCCAGCTACTATTATTTATCAGTTTGATGCGATTTTATGTTTTATATGTTGGAACAGTCTTGGTTTATTTATTATTGAAGATTTGAGTCTTTTCTTATATTGAGATGTTGCAATGGAAAAATGTTATTACTGTGGAGACAGCAAGATGTTAATGTTGTGGAGACAACAAGGTGATATTGTTGTGAAGACAGTAGAATTGACATATTTTATTGATGGAATATTTCTTATATGATATGGATTTCCACATTGAGGCTCATATTGCTTTTTAATGGATTTAAGCCCTTTGCGCTCTTTAGCTATGGTTTTCCTTGTATGTTTTATGTGTTATTGGGCTGCATGATGAAGTTATGGATCTTTTCTTGGAATTTGAATTGGACCCTCTTTTCTATTGTTGTTTTGGAGCATGGTAGGGGGAGTGGGCTTCCATGTGATGACCAAAGTCATGAGAGATAGGATTGCATGAGGATTCCTAGTAAGGATGCATGTAGTCTAGACTGCTAGGGCACATGGGGGTTTTCCTTGGTTTTAAACAAGTGATAACATTAATAATGAATTAATTGGAATGGTTAATTAGATCTCATTTAAATAAGAGAATTAATAGTTTGAGCCTCATGGCTGATTCCTGGGGAGGATGTTTTAGGATAAGCATGAGAAGGTTGTGAAGACGGTAAGTCAAATCTCCCTTGATTCTCTCATGGGTAGAAATGGCTCCACATGTCTATCGGGGTTATACCATGAAGAGTTGTCTTTTGGTAATATTATGGGAGAGGATAGCATGTGATGACAATCCGCTCCTACATGTGTCCTTTGCTTGAGATGTATTTATGCCTTGCTGATTTGTGCACCTTTGGGAGTTTCCTATTTATGCTATCTTGTGATTAGTTCTTGCTTGAGTGTCCTTCTATTGGTTAGTCTCTTTGGTTTTAAGTGTCAGCCTAGATGTAGAGTGTGTTTTGGGACCTTGTGACATCTCCTAGTATGGGGGGTGGTTCCTTTGGTTCCACATGGTCAGGTGATTGGTGGTTTTAAACCATTGGGATGTTCCTATCTTTGGATTCTTCTTGCGTGGATGAGGACGCTTCTTCAAATAGTTCATGGATAATAATTGCAGCAAGAATGTAAATGATGATGTGATCTATGTAAAGAAATTCTTATGTAATGGTTGTAAAAGATATCATGCTTAAGAGAAATGATTATGTTGTTCTAGTTATAGTGATAGCTTTTGGTTATAATTTATGATTGTAATGATGGACCTTGAGTTGTATTGTAATGAATTTATATTAAATGAAAAGGATGCATGAGATGTGAATATGTATTATGACTTGGAATTAAATGATGCATTTTGTATTCTTGATGAGCCATTTTAAAAAGATAAGGTGTAAATGTTATGATAATGGTATTAGTATTGAATTGATGTCTTTAACTAATGCTTGATTAGAAGAAATGCTATACCTTGGTAGGATGTATGAGTATGATTAATATTGGAAGATATCTTAGGACATGCTTATGAGTTGTGATTGAAGAATTTGAAATTATAGTATCATACTTCGTAGACAGTGATCTAAAGATTGAATGGAAATCTTATAATGCTTGGAATGTAGTTGAATGTTCCTTATGAAAATATTGTATGGATGTTCTTAATGAATGAATTACTAACCTTATTAATGGAAATCACTAGTAGGTGCATGAGTAGATGGTAAAATGAATGCTTGTCTTTTAGGGAAGGTTTAGGATTCTATTAGTGGTTATGGAGTTAGGATATTGTATCTTAGTTGTGCTGAGATGAATTCATATAGTTTCTTAATGTGTAATAAGATGATTATCGGTTAATTGATATAGTGTAAGAGATTTTATGATAATTAAATGGGCTATGGATTAAATGTTTAAGGAGACTTTGTGATTATTGCCTTATGTACTTTAGGAATCATGATGAAGAATAAGTATGCTAGGAGCATAGGATCATAGTTAATTATGTGGAAGTTAATCGTAAATGGAAATTGTGTTAATGTAATATAAGGGTTAATCTTGGTATGTGTATGGTGATGTTTACAGTCGAAGGTTGGTTAATGGTAATAGGAACAATTGAACTTGGTGTATAAAATGAAACTAATAGAAAAGGGAAAAAGTTGTGCATTGAAAGATAGAATCTCATATTAAATGAAAGATTAAGTAGGTTGGATATCATGAGTGTTAGGTATTTTGATGTTGTACCTATGTGTGTATAATGATTAAGATTATGAGGTATTGATCTAGAAGAAAGTAAATTCTTATTGCATATGTAGGTAGATTAAGTAATGGCATTGAGATACCCTAGGGAGTTAGTAGTAATGATTTATTGTATTCCGCTTGCATAATTGTTTGATTAGCTTGGGTGAATTATTCTATGTTCATAACACTTAAATTTTGTTGTGTGGTTGGTGCATTGCTTAAGTGATGTTACGTGTTGTATTGTAAAAACAAAATTAAATTAAATTAGTGTGTATTTAGCTATATTTCTCTAGGGTATTTTGGTGGGCGTTACAATGACCATTTCCGCTTTAACCTTTGCCAGATCAATCTTCTATGTCAGCCCAAAATAAAATATAAACATTAATCTTCATGACCATTTCCGCTTTAACCTTTGCCAAATCAATCTTCTATGTCGGCCTCCAAATATCGTTTCCTAGTTTTCCAGTTACCCTTGCCTACTAGTTTACTTAAATGTCGAATGTCAATGCTTGATTATCAGTGAATACCAGATAAGTATTCAACCCAAAATGATGTGTGTTGCCATCAATGACAATACCATGAGCCTAGATGAGTGTCAATTGCCAGCCATCTCCCCCTTTGGCATTGATGGCAACACTCATGTGAAAAATGAATCATTGAACTACTGCTCCAATTTCTATCCAAATTCTTCCCAAAAACTGATCTCAGAAAGCTGCTCCCCCTAAGCTATACATTCCTTCTTATGTACAATCCTCCCCAAAAGATATTTTTCACATGCTACACCTCTCCCCCTTTGATAGCAATGCCGAAGCTAGGGAAAATAATAAGAAATGAAATCAATTAAATCAAAAATTGTGTTTATCAGATCTAGATGTGCTTGAATATATCAAGGTAAGCACGTTGCAAAAATCCCAAGTGTCCCAGCCTGTTTTCAATGTTCCCAAAATTGATACAAACCCATTAAGAATGTAGGAATAAAATTCTTCTTTTGTTAATGTGTCTTGTGTGGGATTACTTATCTGCTCCATACATTCTCTTTTGTGAAGCAATAAAGTGTTAAGTCGGGGATTGACCAAACCTCTCAATTCTCTGTCCCGCCGCATTAACCTGTCCTTATCCTTCTCCAAAGCTGAAATTTCTAATTCAAAAAGAAAAATTTGCTGAGTGCTATCAAAATTATTTACAATCTTCTCAATCCTATCCTTAGCTGCCTTTATTTTATTTTCCAAGTCTGTTGTTATTTTTGCAGTGTTAGTGCAAGACTGGTATATACAGCTACATTGATGAAGGGCTTCATCAAACCTTTTCAACTCTTCTATCAACTTGGCTTTGTCAGATGTGATCATGCTATCATAAGTGACCTTCCTTGCTGCATTATTCCTCTCCACCAATTGTTGGTTTTACACTTGTTGTAGAGTTTTCAACTCCTTGACAATGTGCTTTGTTAAACCCTTTAGCTTGCCAGAATGGATAGCTATCTCACTGATTTTGCATTCTAGTGCAAGCTGCTGTAAAACTTGAATTGCTTTCTCTATTACCTGGTTGTCCTTTGTTCCTTACTTTGTGAGCTTTTGTGCTACAACCATCATCAACTTTGAACTGCTCAACTGCTCAATATTATTTTTCCAAAATGACTGAAGTCCACTTGACCGAATGTGTCAAGTGCCAACAATGAGGGACCTACAACTGGTGATTGTGTTGGTACTTTGACTTCAATCTTCTCTTGTTCTTTTTCCTTCTCTTCTTCCTTCTCCTGTTCCTTGGCACCGGTGGCTTTGCCACTTGGTGTAGTTATTTCTTCCGTTTACTCTATATCATGAATCTCTAATGTATCTACATCAATAACTAGAGGAAAATTATCCTCAATATTATCTGTCAGTTTATTTTCCTCTACATTTTGTACATTTGTGACTACCAGAGGAATATCCTTAGTTATTTTCTTATCCAAAACCGGTGGGTCTTCACCTAATATGCCTTTCCCCTTAGCATCAATTGGGATGTCTGGAATGGCAGACTTAGGAGGAACTTCCGGTGATGTAAAGAAATTTGGATTATCAATAAAGAATTTTATCCAAGCCTTGTGGGTCTCTTTGACTATTTCATTTACTCTTCCAACCATAAGACTCACTTGCCTGTGCCTACTCCAGAAAGTTGTTTTATTTATAAATTCAAGGCACTTTATCATATCTTGTTCAGTTATTGCACCACAAACAATTAACAGTTCCTGAATATTTATTTGCCTATCTTCCTCAAGTGCAGACAATCTTCTAGCATCTAATTTATTACACAACTCTATCGGTATTTTATTTTCTATCTTTATTAAGGCCTTCTTATATATGTCTAAGTACAACAAAAATGCTTCCTCAATTTCCTTTTTCTCTTTATCATCCATATGTACATAATAGTATTGTATATTACTCAAAATTGCATCCTTAGTGATTTGATCTACCAATTCTTCTACAGACAAAGGAGGGATAACTTTTATACTCTTATTGGATTCAAGTGCTATGTCTAAATCTGATTTCTTCTTCTTACCGGATGCGTGAGTTTCATCACTTACCGGTCTCCTTTTCTCTGTAGGCTTCCTTCCCTTCATAGTTTTCTTTCTGGTTGTCAGAGGGTTTTCTTTTGCTTGTCATTGCTTCCCTTCCTCAGGCTTCTTCCATTGAACTCTGAGATAGACCATAGGGATTATGGGAGTCTCTTCTTTAGTCTCTGAGCCTAATACAACTAGGGCAATGAAATTTTCAGGTTGTTTCCTCTTCAATACTCCTTTCCCTGCTGTCAGTGTGGAAGATTGGCCTATCTGTTTCTCAATATCACCAGTGAGCTTTTCAACAATTTTTCCAACTCTTTTAATTTGACTCTCTCTCTTCTTCCGGTTAAATCCGATCTGAACTTCCAATAGCTTTTGCTTTGCAGTGCCAAAAAACTTTTTCATTTCATCTATAGGGGCATCTATAAGCATATTTGCATATAGGTCCAAGATATGTGCATCTACCTCATATCCCATCTTGGTTATCCAAACCTTCCTAGGTTGAACAACTTCCATTAGTGTTTCATCCTTCTTTACCATAAAGCATATTTTAGTGGAGTACTTGTCAATAATATGTTTAGGTACCCTTTCTCTTCACTTCATTGCCTTTTGAACATCCTTAAAGTACCCCCACAAAGTGAATTCTCTACTCTGACCCAAATCATTTATAGCATCCCGGATCTGCTTTCCTACAGGAATATCAAAGGCCCATTGCCTTTTTCAAGATCTTGAGACTTCATTAAGAAAGAATAGAATTAAGCACACAATGAGATTGCCATACCAGGATGTACCCTTCTTTTCCCCTTTAATCCTCCCAAGGTTACTAATCAACTCATCAGGCATCCATTCGCATAGATCATAATTTTCATCTTCCTTCACCATTTGATATGCACAATGTATGCAAGTGCTGGAAACTGAATTTAACCGGTTGGACTATGTTACCTTGTAACCATTTATCATGCTTATGAATTGCACGTCCAAATCTTTGATGGTACTAATCCTCATAGATCGGCTACCATATGTAGCACCGGTTAACTTATTGATCTCTGTGTTGGATATCTTCTTCTTCTCTGGCTTCATTCTGGTTTGGGGTAAACAGTTTATTGCATGGATGGCCTCCTTAGTTATCTTATAAGTGCGGTCCAACCACATAAATTCCCCATGAATTTTGTTGAGCACATATCGGATCATCTCATCATCAAACTCGGGCAGTTCCAATATGTCAGTAAACCCTTTGTTCTTCAAATGTTGAAATTTTGGTTTGATTACCCTTTTCTAGTCCAACATCTTGGATGCAAATAGGAGTTTGATTTTAGAAGATCCTAACTCCTCCAAGGTATAGTGCATGTATGCTCTGACATCCTCAACATACAAGACTCTATCGTGAACCCTATAAAATGCTCCAACTGAATCATCGACCTTCGCAATCTGAGGGAATTTCTTAAATACTGGGAGAGCATGATCCTTAACATCAATGATAGTAGGGTAATAAATGTCTGCCGAGGTGGGAGTGGATGCAGATGCCATTGAAAATGTGAAAAGATAGCTTGGAAACTCGAAAAATATCTTAAAAACTCCGTCGGTGAAAAGCTCTTGAAAATTCTCTCTAAGTGCACTTGAATTCTCCTGGAAATGCTTAGAATCAAGGAAAACTTTAAGAAACCCCCCCCTTAGACAAGGTGTAAAAACCTGGTGAAAGTTGTATAATTCCAGAGGAAAATTTTAATTTTATTGGCGAATTTTTACGGTTTACGGAGAAAAATAATAATCTCCATTGGTGAATTAGTTGTGATCGCTCAAAGTTTGTGAAAAATCCTAGCGAATTGTAATGTTTTTAAAACCAAAAAAATATTTGCATGGGCGAATTGTAATGTTTTTAAGACTAGAAAAATATTTGCATTGGGGATTTCAACCTATTTTCAAACCATTAAAAAAAAATATTGGCAATTTCAACCTATTTTCAAACCATAAAAATAAAATTTTAGCAATTTCAAGCTATTTTCAAACCAGAAAAAAAAATATTGGCGATTTCAAGATATTAAGTCATTAAAACACATGGCACATAGTCGTCAACTCTCTGCTTGAAAGACTGCCCATTAGAAAATATCGTGACCTAGTGACAAGCCCTTACAACTCTATCTCTTAACCGTTAGCACTTCACTCGCAAGCTCACAACTTGATCAGGTCTTTAGACATTTAACTTCGTGAGCTGGCGATAACCATAAAACTTAACCACAAACTGTCTAGTCGCTAGCTCGCGACCTAAAAATGCTAACATTAAACAAACATGACAGCTAGTGACAACTGTATTAAATGAGTTACTCACTAACTCTCGCAGCTATAATGTATGACATCAGACCAACTCGAGACCTCACAACCAAAGCAATTTCAGTAACAATCTCCAGCTTGGTAACATAAAATCCTAACACCCAAAAAGCTAGAGACCTCACGATGTAAACCCAAACCAACTTGTCGCCAGCTCGCTGCATGATCACATCTTTAGACATTTTACCTCATGAGCTGGCGATAACCATAAAAATTAACCACAAACTATCTGGTTGCTATCTTGCTGCTTGATCACATCTTTAGACATTTTACCTCATGAGCTGGCGATAAGCATAAAACTTAACCACAAACTATCTAGTCGCTAGCTCGCAACCTAAAAATGCTAACATTAAACAAACATGAGAGCTAGCGACAACTGTGGTGGCAAGCTAATATGTACGAGGAATTTTTAAGGCTTGGATGCTAACTCATTCCTGAGGGACTAGTTTGAAGGTTTCTCTTGAGTCGAGGTTGATTAGACAAGCGATGACGACGGTTTCAGAGGCATAAAAGGATTGGATAGCTTTTGAGTTAGAGATGGGAGATCACAGATTTCTCTGAGAAATCAGAGCTTAGGTTGCTTGTTGTCAGGGATTCTGAAGCAGAATTTGTCCAATCAAGGAGAAATAAAATGAGAACAAAATCGTTCACAATAGACGAGCCTTAGCAGGATGCAGTGGATTTGAGAGGCATGACTTCTAGAGTCTACAGTCATGTTGAAAAACACCAAAATGATGATTTTTCACGTGAATGAGCATCACCAAATGAAGTGTTAAAAGGTTATAAATACAATGGAGTGGTCACTTAATTGGTAGAAGAGAAAAGAAACCTTTTTCATTTTTTAACACAAAGACAATTATGTGAAGATCTCAAACTGCAAATGATATTGATATTATATTCATAATGATATTAGAAAGTAAATTCAAAATGCAATTCATCTATGCACTTATCAAATCTTGAACAACTGAACTATTATAACTATATAAGAGTTTTCAACATCAATAAAAGTGGCCAACTGGTCATCCCTCTCTACCGATCAAAAAGAAAAAGTGGCCATCCCTCTCAAATTAATCTTGGAATTCTTTTATAAGATGAGGATTCAACAAGCTTAGAATTACTATGAGGAATCTTGGGTAGCAACCTGACATTTCTTCTTTTTCTTTAGCATGGCTTGCCACCTATCCACCTCTTTGTCTGTTGGCCAACTGATGCCTTTACCTCTTCCAACTTTGCAACTGAATCTGTCCATTTGGCATTTGTAACTGCCCTGGCCTCAATAGTAACTTTGCATGGTCAACCTCAACCTTGAATAGTGAATCAAGCATACCATTAAGGAAATCAACATCAACCTATTCATCTATATGCTTGATTATTTCTTCTTGCTCCAGAATCGAATCAAATTCGCTTGTCCAATCAGAAACTGATTTCAAATCTCCATTACTACCATAAATTGAAGGCACCAATTTACTATAACCTTCCCCAAATGTCTACAATTTTTCATTTATAAGCACATCCTTCCCTGTGAAAAATGCATAAGCTGCATTCATTACCTCCACCATGTCTTTAGTGGCACTGATCTCGGGAGGGAACTCGTCACTATACATCATTGCAGTATCTAGCTTATCCATCAATCTGCTTCTTCTTGACCAGACATTGAATAAATGTCCAAGAAAAGCGACAGCCTCAGAGGATGTTTTACTTGCCTCTTTCAAAGAAATGTGCAAATCATGCACTACCATAAATTTTTCTTTCAATACATTAATCCTATGTTTCAGAATTCCTGACACAACAGAGATAGCCTTGACATTTTGTTCCTTTTCAAGCTTTTCAATTTTCCCTGTGTATTCCTCCATTTTTGTTATCACATCAACTGGTATTTCTTGTACTTGTTCTGCAATCTGTATTGGAGGGGGCTCATTTGCAATTTTTTCTTTCAACTCCACTAACTCTTCCTCCATAGCGCCCTTCTTCATCAATGTCTCTTCATATTTTTTAGATAATGCAATCAATTGGCTATATGTTTTTGTGTATCTTCTTGACAAATCCTTTGTTTTTGATAAATTTATAAAAGAAAGTTGAGTAAAAAATGAGGCAATCTCCGTGTCAGTTGTTTTATGCAAATTTTAGATCATTCTATTAGCTTTCTTTTCTACTTGGATATTTAGAAGGTGGGGCTTTTGAGTGGAAGGGGCCAAAGACCAAGCAGCAAGTGTCTTTATCGTTTACCAAAAAAAATCAATGTTTTATGTTAATTATCGTCATAAACAGTTGCAAGCAGTGGCACACAGACCATTGATGACTTACTTGCTAACTCACGCGGCTATAATGCATGTCATCAAACCAATTCAAGACCTTGTGACCAAAGCAATTTCATTAACAATCTCTAGCTTGCTAACATAAAATACTAACACTCGAAAAACTAGAGACCTCGCGATTTAAACCCAAACCAACACTCGCTAACTCGCCACTTATATTGTTAAACATAAAATTTATCTGCAAGTTAGAGATGAAACATTAAACATGTCTCATTGTCTCAATGTCTAACCAACCATTTGACCATACTTGATGTTGACATGGACAAATAAAGAGAGGACAACTCATATTTTCAATGCACGACAACTTCGGTTTACTAGCCAACTAAGACAAAAAACAAACACAAAACCCTAATCGCCATGAACATCATGTTAAGCATTTAATGTAGAACAGTAGAAAGGTTCTAACAATTATGCAATATGAATAATTTTATGGATCTTGTGACACAAATTGTTGCATTTCATGTTCAACATAATGTGGAACCAATTTACTAATAAGTCAATTGTTTACTAATAATTCAATTGTTTACTAATAATTCAAAAAAAAAATTCTAATTGTTTACTAATAATTCAATTTCACAATTAAAAATATGAAATAAGTATCCATTCTGATTGACAAATTCAAGGAATACAATATCAAGATTCAAAAATCATCAATGACAACTATAGTATTGCAAATTGAAACTGTAATATGACTCAAGAACTATAGTATAATTATAAATACCTATAAATTGACTGCTAATTCACTTCACTAACTCAGTCTGAGGCTTCTATATCCCAAATGGACTCAAGATCCGGAAACTGACTAGTACTAACAGGTTCATCTTCATTCTGAGTTTGGTATTCAAAAATTTCTTCATCTTCATGCTGACTTTGAGTCTACGATCCATCATTTGTCTCAGCACTAGCACTAGTAGTAGAACCACCAGCTTTTAAAGTGTTGCACAACCCTCATCTTTCATGCATGGATTTCCAGATTGCCAGTGCCCTATCATATGGAAAATCTCTAACATTATACTGTGTTACAAACAACCTCAAGCACGTTTCCAAATTTTTTCTAATTTGTTTATGATCTTTGATTTCAAAAGCCTTAATGCACTGAAAACTCTCTCATCTTCCACCGACCTCAATATCATTGTTTGACATAAATCAACAAGTTTCAAATATTCTGGTATTGTAATACGCAATGCTTCACTTTGATCTATCCTTTTCCAAAGCCTTGTGATTGATCCAGGTTCAAATGGAATCTCCAAGTTGACCAACTGTTGTTTCATAAGCAATGCAAAGTGTTTACATTGTTTTTTAAGATGTTCTGAATTTAAAATTCCTTCTATTGGGTGTCCATTGTAATATGCATCTTTTGAAAATGTCAATATCAATTCCTCTAGTTTTTTATGAAATATCTTTGCGTCATTTGGATTATCTCCAATTCAATGCCAAAATTTTAGGATACACACAACCCATGGCTTCAAGTATTTATTCTTGAGGGAATCTTTCACAAATCTCAGTTGAAAGTTCATATGCAATAGACTTCAAATTATCACTAACAGATTTAACAATCCTGTCAAAATATTCCTTTTTAACTGGTAGTGCTCTGCCTCGCTTGCCCGTCTTAGATTGGTGCATTGGTATCTGAAATCATTTTACAAAGACACAACTCATTTTTTGTATTGAAATGTAAAAAAAATTCAGCATGATTCAAATCTATAATTATTTGCCACCTAAAAATTTTTTACGTAGAGTGCTATACTCATTGATATACATAGTTCTGTCTTGGGATTTCTTAACAAGTTTTTTCATTGAATCCAACATGGGGAGAAGACTAACTAAAGTTAACAGAGTCTCTATATCACTTAACTTATGTAAGAGATCAGGAGGTTTGTCTACTGTGAGGCATTGCTCATACATTAGTCCGATCAAGGATTGATATTCTGTTAGAACTCGTTCTGCTGGTCCATGCAAGGAGATCCATCTGGTCTCAACATCCTTGAAAGGCTTGTTTCCTGCTATTACTCCCTCAGCAAAAATCTGAAATTATACAAAATGTTTAGGACTTCGGCATAAGTATGAGTGGAGCTCGTGGACCAGATCTTCAACTTTTGACACTGTAGGGAAATTGCTTACAATTCTATATGATAAATTCATTCGATGGGCCATGCAGTGAATGCCAACCATGTATGGTGAAATACTAGTTTCTAATCTTGCACAAAGACCCGTCCTTTGACCTTGCATTACTGCAGCTCCATCAGCTCCAACACACACCAACTTCTTGGCAATTGTCAAGTCATCCATACCAGCAATTTCATTCAAAGCTTTCTTAACTTCCAAATATAATTTTTTTGCTATTGAATTGCCCCTCATTTTACGAACATAGAGTAGATGAGCTTGATGGACGTGTTCTTTTACGGTATACACATGCATACAAACCCAAGCAGTGTTATCTACCGCATTAACTTCATCTATGGATAATGAAATGAAATTTGACTCTTTTACACTCTCTTGTAAATTTTTCTTTTCCACCTCAGCGAGACAGTTTGCCATTTCCCATCCAGCGTTTATTGACCAATGTGACATAGGATAGCGAGGAACATTCAAAAAAGATAATAAATTACTAAATTCTGGGAAATCTTTCATAGGACACCCTCTCAACAGAATATGAAAAACAACACTCATCTGAATAGTCTTTGCCAGGTTTGCATCTTTCGCTACATGTTCAAGCCCAACCTTGATTGTATTTCCAAATCCACTATTACCAATCAATGTCATTTTGTGGTTATGCTCTTCATATTTCACGGCATACTTAACATGAAGACATTCTTCCTTTGATTTCCATCTTACTACTCGTGTTTCCTTTCCGTCTATGATCTATTTTTCATAAACCTTACCAATATGCTTTTCTATGGTGTCAAGCTTTAGCTACATCTTCTTCTCTCTTTTAGTTTTCTAGCTACAAATCTTACACCTGCATCCTGTTGGTTGTTCATTATTGTTTGGGACCGGTTCAATGAATGGGTACTTTTCTACCCAATCAATCTTAAAACTCCTTGTCATCTCCCACTCTCGCCCCAGTTTTACTTTCCTTTTTCTTTTCTTCCTACCAACATTATCTTCAGTACTAGCATTTGCATCCAAGTGAATTATCTCATTGTGTGTATCCCTTAGAACATCTTTTGTCATGTCAGTATTGTCATCCTCATTTGATGCATTTAACTCAATGACAATCCCACCTTGTGGTGGTGGTGAGATACTGTGAATGGCTTCTGCAACTGCAGAAGTTGATGGACCAGAAAATTTGCGAATTCCAAAGAAAGACTTTATGGTATTATCTTTAAGTTTAAGTTTTGGGCGTTTTGATGGCCTCCCAATCCCTTAAGTTTCACCACCCTGAGGAGTCTTACCCTTGTTTGACATTTGAATCCCTTCACCACCCTGAGGAGTCTCAGTCTCACCCTTGTGTGACATCTCAATCCCTTCACCACCCTGAGGAGTCTCACCCATGTCTGACCGTGACATCTTGATTCTTGACCTCTCACTACGAATTAAAAGTTAAAACTAATACTATCAAGTATGAAGAAATGATTACTCACCTTTATGCCTTCTCAATTCTCTGAATCAGGAATGCCTGGGCCTGTGTTGCAGGATTGTAACTTTGGCCCTCCGCCCTACAATGAACTTCGAATTTTCAACTCAATTTGTGAAATGCGAATTGAGAGCTCCAAAATTTACTAATTAGACACAAATAAATTGTAAGAAAGAGTTTATTTATATCAATCAATGATTGCATTTTTTGGCAAATTGCGCGGGCGTCGCAATGAACATTTAATTTAATTGCATTTTTGGGGAATTGCGCGAGCATGCAATGAACATTTAATTTAAGCGGGGTGAAATGGGTCCTCGAATGCTTATAATGTTTTAATTGATATTGGCTAATTTGGCCAATGCGTGCAATGAACATTTAATTTACCATTGGCGAATTAGGTCCTGGGTACGTGGTCATTTTACTATTGCTGGCGAATAACAAAGGTGATCTAATACCCACGTCTGAGTGATTCCAAGAGAATATTACGGGCATGCACGTCGAACGGTGTGTGGTCAATGGTGAAGCTAGCATACAGTGTACCATTAACCCCAAAATTCTGGGCGATTTGACCACAATGTTGCCCCAGACTATAAATCATTTCCTAAAAAAAATATGCAAAAATACGCGGAATTCGTCAATTGGTGAAGATTTGCCACTAAAAAAATATTTGCTTAGAATCACTCTGAATTGCCTTGGTTTTCATTTAACTCTCTTTGAATCGCTTTGAATGCTTGGTGGTGAAAAATGAGTCACTTTTTGCCTTTTAGCCTACAAAACCCTAATTCCTTATTGACATAAATGCTTGTCGGCATATCAGACCAGATCCAAGATCCATCATATCTACACCGATAAACCTTCATAATGACTTCTCCAATGTCTAAAATAAGTTTTAAACCATAACAGGGGGTCATGCAAGATTAATAATTGATTTGCCTCCCCCTAAAGCTAATGCCTTTGTTACTGGATGAGTTTCTTGTTGTCGGTGCAGGAATACCTTGATCTACCGAATGAACATCTGGGGTATTTGATTTTGTCGGTTCATCCTCAGACTTTCTAATCCACTTCTTCTCATGCTCCTTCTAGATATCATCAACTTTTTTCTTTCCCTTCTCATTGGATTTTTTATTTTCTGTCGGTAGGTTCTTGCTTCTACAAAATTTAGCAATCTGTCCTACTTTGTTGCATGTATAACAAGTGACATTGTTATTTTGAATTGCCTTACTGTAACCTTGACCATTTCTTTACCTACATTGATTAGCCATATGTCCAAACTTTCCACATGCATGACATTTTACATTCATTCTATAATCTACTGTCCTATGACCATACTTTTTGCAATTGAAACACTGACAGGTAAATGAATTGTTGTTATGATTAACTCTATTTCTGCATTGACTTTCCATATGACCAAACTTAGTGCAAACAAAGAATCTACCATTAAATTTATGTGCATTGGGTTGTCTTACTGGTGACCTTTGATTCTGGTTGTCTGGTGGATTCTTTTGATTGTTCTTCTGACTGGATGCATCATCATGATTTGCAGTATAGAAGATTTCTCCATGCTCAAATCCAAGACTTATAGTGTCTCTATTGCGTCTTTGATCCTTCAATAATTCATTAATTTTTGTAGAACTGGCCTTGAATTTGTCTTTGTACTCATTTGCAGTATCCAAATCACCTCTTACGACTGCCATCATTCTTTCCAACTCTTGCTCGTTATTTTGAGATTGCACCAATTCAGTTCTCAACATATCATTCTCATGTGCCAACCTAATGCATTATTCAGATTTGTCTTTTAGAGATTTGGCAAGATTTTCTTCATTCTTCTTCCGATCTTCAATATCCTTGGACATTCTCATGGTTAGGGCTTGCATTTCATTCTTTATCACTCCATTTTCTCGACTCAACTTCTGGCATAGTTCCTTTAGAGAATTATTCTCTTCATCATCCTAATTTTGTAAAAGTTCTTTCCTTTTGGCTTGTGAAGATGACAACCTCTCTTGCAGAGTAAGAATGAATTAGTTTGTAGATCCCAACTCATGTTTTGTAGAATTCATCTCATCTTGCAGCTTCATGGTCTTCAATCTTTCAGCATCATAGTCTTCAAGTTCTTTCTCTAACCTCATCTCCATGGATTTTGAATTCAGGATCTTCCTCAAGTTGTTAGAATTATTCTGAGAACCTTTCTTTGATACCAATTGTTAGAATCCAAGAACACTAAGAGGGGGGGTGAACCAGTGTTCTACTGGTAAATAATAATTTAATTCCTTTAAACACTTTTCCAATTAACAACTAGTAAGCATATAAACAGAATATAATGAAGAACAAAGAAACCATAGGAAATAACACCATAACACCACAGATTTATACGTGGAAAACCTCAAAGAGGAAAAACCATGGTGGTATTTGTGACCCACAATATCTATCCACTACCCAGATGAATAAATATTACATAAAAGGGGCATGCAAATGCAGGAGGGCACACTGCCTAGAGTGCACTACTCATCACTAAGGAGCCTCACTGACTACAGATACAAAATACTAAATTACAATAAAAAATTTGAACTCTGAGTGTGCATCTGATATGTTGGATGGGTTTCTATTTAAGCACATACTGTACCGGTTAACACTGTCACCTTCCTTTACCAGTAACCTAATTCTCTTCCAATATTCTTGACAAACAACCAAGACCAACTATAGATCATTACATTCGCATACCGTCAATCAAGATCTCGCTTACACAATTGCATATATCCTATATCCCAAAATGACCTTACCAGACTGACTTATATAACCTTTACATACATAAATGCCTTATGTCGGCTTACAATCATATTACAAAAGATATATACATGTCAGCCCAAAATAAAATATAAACATTAATCTTCATGACTGTTGTCGCTTTAACCTTTGCCGGATCAATCTTCTATGTCGACCTCCAAATACCGATTCCTAGTTTGCTAGTTACCCTTGCATGTCAGTTTCCTTAAATGTCGGATGTCAATCCTTGATTACTGGTGAATACCGAATAAGTATCCAACCCAAAATGATGCGTGTTTCCATCAATGACAACACCATGATCCTCGATGAGTGTCAATTGCCAACAAAAAAGTACACAACCAATGGTCATAGCGGAGAGAAAAATTTGTAGAGATGAAGTAAACATTGAAAGACCTACAATAAAGAACAATAATTAGAAAAAAAAAAAGATTTAGAAAGTGAAAGGTATAAAAGGATGTAGTTTTTTCTAGCATAGTAAGCTCTTTTTTTGGTAACTTGAAAAGCATAAGGAGGAGGAGTACCTTATCTGTTGATAGAAGTGTTGCATAATATGTAGGAATTGTAAATTTTAGAAGTGGACAACCCAAAAAGGATAATAAATGAAACAACAATAAGAAAGGAAATGATGAACTAAAGCTTTCTTTGATGAAAATATAATTTCTATTAAATAACTTAGACCAGTGCTCTAGGTAGCTGACTTTGTAATATAAAAATAAAATAGTATACTTGTTGGTGGATAGATATAGTGCAGAAGGAATATACTAGATGTTAATTCCACTCGAAAGAGGCAGACTGTTAGTCAAAGAAGGAAACTATAAATTTTCCTGGGTGTTTACCTTCATCAACTGCAGAATGAGTGTAAGTATGGTTAACTTCACTATTGACTATTTGTGCAATGGGTGAATTGGAAAAAAAAATACCAATAGTGGAAGTTGATGCAATTGAAGTGAAGAGAGAAGGAATCTGGAAAAATATAAACAAATAGGAAAACATCAGTAAAAAGTATGAAAGCTTCAAAGTTAAGGAGGAGTGAAAAGTAGATCTATGAACCTATGAAGAACTTGATGAAAGTAATTGTAACTGACTTTCTTCTTTTTTCCTTAGCATAGTCAAAGCATTGTTCTGCATTCTACAATATCTTTCAAAAGTGAATGATGGATGAATTCGCAAGCCTTCAATAGTCTGAACTCTAGAAATCATTGTGAAAGTCAGGCCTTGCCTTTCGTAATTGGTAATGTCAACCATAGAATTTGTTAATGTAAGCCCCTGTGATTTATGAATAGTAATGGCCCATGCCATTTTAAGTGGGAGTTGTGTATGGTTTCCTCGTGTTATAGGAGGCACAAGAATGTATTTGAGATTTCTGATGTCCCAAGGAGGCGTAATATAATTGTTGAACAAGATTATAACATAGGTAGGTGAGTCGGGAGGTTTACAATTAGTTTTATAAATAATTAATTTGATTTTTCCCAATGATCTATTGACAAGGCCACCTTGAACCCAAAGGTTTGATATCAAAGAACATGTTGTCCAATATAGAGGAGGAGCTCAGAAGGCAACTGATCATTGGTAGGATTCCCAAAGATATTGAGAGGGGGGGGGTGAATAAGTATCTGACCGGTTAATGAATTTTCTTAACTTATTATATGAAAAACATTCCAAAACAGTGTACCTGTTAACCGAAACTAATGTAGTAAATAAGAACAATAAGAACAACATGAAAGACACACCATAACACAATATTTTTAATGAGGATACCCAATGTGGGAAAAACCTTGGTGGGATTTGTGACCCACAATATTCACTTACTGGCCAATAAGAGAATATTACTATTACAATAGGGGCCTGCACATGCAGGAAGGCCAAGTGGCTAGAGCTCACTGCTCAATTATGATCCCTATTTCCTAGAAGGGGAAAAATAGTAGGGTGTCAAGCCCAGGGGCTATGCCCATGAAGAATAGAAAAGTGAAGCTTACTAACTACTTTAGGATGGATGGGGCCGAAGGGGTTCACTGCCCTTGCTCTAACCATACATACTATTTAAATGATCTACAAGATCTCATACTTATATGAGTCGTATTATAATCTACCATGTCGGCTTACAAAAATATTTTACAATTAAATATAAAATATAATTAAAAAAAAATCTTGTCGGCTAGGGTGTCGGTAACCTTATCGGTGCCAATGAACTGTATGCCAGTGTAGAGTTTGTTGGTGTCGGTGCCTACCGGTATCATATGATTGTAAGGTTTCCATCAATGACAATACCTTCAATCACCTACAATTTCTCATTGGAGTGTGCATTTTCCAACAATCTCCCCCTTTGGCATTGATGGTAACACTCATGAGAAAAATTTAAAACGTGTCCAAAAATGTTATCTAAAAGGAATCTGCCAAAATGTCTTACCAAAACTGTGTTATCAAAAATGTGTGCTCCCCCTGAGCTAATGATCTCTTTTACAAGGTATTTTTCTTAGTTCTACTACTCCCCCTTTGACATCAATGACAAAGGTTGTCACTGAGTGCAGTTTCAGCTTGAACCTTGTAATCAGTTGGTTACAATTTGGAATAGGTCTGCTAATACCAAATTTAGGCTCTGAGTAAACCATATGAAAATCCACTGAAACTGAAGAATAGTAGCAAACAAAGACACCCCGGTATGTAAGATTGAACCATTCTAAAGATCAGATAATTGGGAACAAGTATCAAGGAGTAATGACAAGAGGAAGACTGGCAAATGAAGAGGTATGTCTTATTTCTCAAATTGAACCAACATCAATTAATGAGGCATGTGAAGATAAGCACTGGATTAAAGCTATGGAAGAAGAATTAGAACAAATTGAGAAGAATAACACATGGACATTAGTTCCTCGGCCTAAAGACAAAAATGTAATTGGAACAAAATGGGTATTCAGAAACAAACTTAATGAAGATGGTAAGGTAATCAGAAATAAAGCAAGACTAGTGTGTAAGGGATATTCACAGAAAGAAGGAATTGATTACAATGAAACCTTTGCACCGGTAGCCAAAATTGAGGCAGTCAGATTATTCTTGGCTTTTGCAACACACAAGAACTACAAAGTATATCAAATGGATATTAAATGTGCATTTCTAAATGGAGATCTTGAAGAAGAAGTTTACATTGAGCAACCTGATGGATTTTCTTTGACAGATAACAAAGATATGGTTTGCAGGTTAAGGAAAGCTTTGTATGGGTTGAAGCAAGCTCCAAGAGCTTGGTATGCTAGATTAGATAAATATCTTTTGAAGATTGGTTTTTCTAAAGGTAATGTTGACAACAACTTATACTATAAAGTGACTAATGATGACATCTTGGTTATAGAAGTTTTTTTTGATGATATAATCTTTGGAGGAGAAGATAGATTATGTAAAGACTTTTCTATTGAAATGCAACAAGAATTTGAAATGTCTCTGATTGGAGAGATAAAATTCTTTTTAGGATTGCAGATTTCATAGACTGATAAAGGTATATTCTTGAGTCAATCTAAATACTTGAAGGAGTTACTGAAGAAATTTGGCATGGAGAATTCTAAACCGGTAAGCACACCTATGACTACAACTAATAAATTATCACTAAGAGATGAATCTACACCTATTAATATGACTAGGTACAAATCTAAGATAGGAGGTCTACTATATTTGACACAAACAAGACCTGATATTATGAATGTAGTATGTATTGTTTCAAGATTTCAGAGTAATCCTAAAGAAAATCATGAATCAATAGTAAAAAGGATTTTTCGGTATCTACAAGGCACTACAAATCTTGGTCTATGGTATCCTAGAGATGAAAAATTTGAATTATGTGCATACACAGATGCAAATTGGGCAGGAGATGTAGATGACAGAAAAAACACTACCGGTGGAGCATTTTTTCTTGGAAGAAGATTAATTTCTTGGTTGAGTAAGAAACAAAGTTGCACATCTTTATCAACAGTAGAATCAGAATATGTTGTAGCAACAACTAACTATACACAGGTTTTATGGCTTAAGAAAATGTTGAAGGACATAAAGGTAAAATGCAAATAACCTATAACTATCTATTGTGATGATACAATAGCAATTGATATATCTAAGAATCTAGTACTACATTCTAAAACTAAACATGTCTCTATCAAACTGAATTTTTTGAAAGAGAATGTTGAAGCAAAAGAAGTAAAACTGGTTTATGTGAATACTAAAGAGCAGATTGTAGATATTTTCACTAAGCCTTTGCCTAAGGAGACTTTTGAATATCTCAGAGATCAGCTTGGGGTCATACCCCCACCCGTAGAAACTTAGACAGTTGATGTTTGTCATCAACCGGTAGAACTAACAGAGAAATATTTTACTCCAGCTTTGATGAGGAGAGCTACTTCTCAGGGGGAGTAGTTGGTATACTGAATAAGTTGGTATTATGTATTTGAACCTGGTTTTTGTATTGCTTTGGCATTTGATGTCAAAGGGGGAGAGATTGATATGGAAAAACACATGTTACTCCTAGGGGAGAGACTTTATCCCTTGGGGATAGATTGTTATTTTGGGAGAGATTGATTACTCTCTGAATTTTGATTTCTGGTTATGATCTCTATTGGGAGATTGTTGGTTTTTGGTATTTGGCATTTCTGTTTTGGCACTTTGATGGTTTTTCCATCCTGTGTTGCCATCAATGCCAAAGGGGGAGATTGTTGGTATTTTGGATATGTTGATATGGTTTTGTCATTGATGTCAACACTTATCAACTTTGGTCAGCCGACAAGCAAGTAACTTATGCACAGTCACCGGTATCTTATTCACCAGTAGGATATATTGTTCATCGGCACTTGGAATGACATGGAAAACACTTGGTTATGTCTAAGACATTGTTTGGACACTTTGTCTCGGAGATTTGTTGATTGGTATATTCGTGTTTACATATTTGTTGTTACCGACAAATAGGTCCACGATAAGCACCGACAAACTTATCTATTCTAGATCAGCATGACACGCTATGGAGACGATTTATTATTATTGTAAATACATTAAGCCGATATATTGAATTAGATATTGCCTTGGTTATTGATTTACTTGTAAATTGTTTTATTGTTATATCTTTTGTAAAGCCAACCTATACATTTTGGTCCTAGGCTTTGGTATATATGTAAGATCTTATTTGTAAGATCGATATGCGATTGGGAAAAGATTTGTAATAAGGTATATGTGAAAATAAGCAGAGCTATAAATGCAGACATCATTTGAAGGTTGAAGGAGGATTTTGTGAAGGTAATCAGAACTACATCGGTACTGAATCCAGCATATGAAGATGCTATTTTGAGCAGTACATCATTATTGGATTTAACCATTCAATTGTAGTCAGTGTGACTCCAATTTGTGTTTGAGCAGTGAGCTCTAGGCGCTTGGCCTTTCTGCATGTGTAGACCCCCTATTGTATACACATACTATCTACAGTAGTATCATCTGATTGTGGGTAAGGTTTCCCACTGTGGTTTTTCCCCTTACAGGGTTTCCACATACAAATATTGGTGTTATGTGTTGTGGATGTTATTGTCTCTCTGTTTCATGCATTAATCTTTACTGGTACTGCAATTAATTGATAAACTGTCTACCAGCATTAAGTTTGGTTTACCAGTATTAAGCATTAAGTCTGGATAAGTTGTTTTTGGCTTGAATTTATTTGACAACTGATTCACCCCCCCCCCTCTCAGTTGTCTCCGGGACCTAACAATCCTGCCGGTATCATATGATTGTAAGGTTGCCATCAATGACAATACCTTCAATCACCTACAATTTCTCATTGGAGTGTGCATTTTCCAACAATCATCATCATCATAATTGGTTGAATCTTGTCGAGGCCTTTGAGAAATGCTAACGGTAATAGGCACATTGAGTAGTTTAAGCATTTTTCTATTGTTTGTTACTGCTAATTTGTTTGTTGCATAGAGATGAATAGTTGATTCAAAATTTTGTCTCTATTTAGTAGGTAACACAACATTTGTATGATTCGTAAGTATACTCCAGTCATTCTCAAAGGCTTCTGCATTATAGCTATTCTGTAGGATTTTGTGAAATTGTTGTTTGTAGTGTTGTCACCTTACTAGCAGAATATAGTGTTTAAAGTAACAACTGTAGTAAAAGCGTGTCAGAAAGGAAGAGAAATAAAATAATATGTATGAATAGGTCCATCCATCACCGGTGGTAGCTAACCAAGATCACCAACAAGGATAAGAGAAGGACCACCAAATGAATGTTCCTATTTGTGTGGGTACACTTGTTATAGCCAAGAATCAATTTTTAGAAATAGTTTTGGACCCGAGAAACTCATTTCATCAATCAAGATATATTTGACATGTTTAAACTCTTGTTGGAAAACTGTTAATGATTGTCCTTGCAAAGGGTTCATTTCCTTCATAGGTATACGAAGAGCAGAATGTATTGTCATTGCATAAATGTTGTAAGAAGTAACACCCATTTTTATCATGATAAACGGGGTTTATAGGGACCCGAAACCCAAATTTAGAGAGCAATATAAAAAAAACAATTTCTAACCAGTCCAAAACCAATGACAAAAAAAACACAAAAACAAGGGCCAAGCCCACACAACAAAAACACAAAACAATAATAGAGGAAAACTAAAAACCACTAAACCAAATATTACATAAGCTCTGAATTATTTTGGATCATACTCCTATTGATTTCCTCGAGATCATCCATGATGAACCTTGAGGTAATCTTGTCCTGGTTCCTACTTCTTGTCCTCGTATACGGCCAGAAGTGGTCTATGATCCCTATTGACATGATTGGTATAACTGATGCAGATGAGGTGATGATGAATGAACCGGTGGATTTGTGATGAAGGATTTTGTGTTGAGACGACATGATTAGTTATTTGTGTTGTCATTGATGGCAACTGATGTCAAATGATGAATACTGATGTTCTTGATGTTTTGGTTTGTCATCTAAGTGATTTGGTTTACCGGAGGCAGGGCTTTCCGACAAAGAATAGAAGACTGTGAATTAGGACTTTAACTGGTAAAGAAAAGATGTTTTAGTTGAATCGGGTGATCGATGATTATTGGTGATTTGTGGTTTGTATTGTGAGCCTGTATCATGAAATTGATTATGTGACCAGAACCACAACTTGTGATGATTACTGGAAGGCTTGTTTCAAATTTCTGATGAAGTTTTGCTAGGATTTTAGTAGGGTTTAAAGACCGGTAAATAAATCATCAAACTGGTAAATATGTTTTATATGGTGGTGATTGATGGCGAGTCTACATGTTGGTGGTAACACGACACAATCTACATGAATGATTTGATTGTTGTTTTGGCACGAATTAAGGAAGAATTTCTTAGGAAACAATGAATCGCTTTGGAGAGTGTTTTGAGGTTTTGACTTTGGTATAGATCAGATTTCTATGATGAATTTTGATCAACCAATGGTTGATATTGCATTGTAATTTGATGTAATGATTTTTATGATTGATCCTAGATGATCATTTATGATTTGTATTGTAATTTCATGATGTAATTAGGGTTTTGTGACCAACCTAGTTGAGATGGCTATTTAGGATGGCACAGTTGATGTTTATTGTGTCGATGGTCTTAGAAGAATGTGTTGTACCATCCAAGAGAAGATTAAGATCTGCCTAAGAGTTGCAGAGTGTGGAGTATAACTAGATCTGATCTAGCAAGATGAGAAGTGCAAGTAATAGATCACTTTTTCATTGTTGTTCCCTAACAGTTGTAGCAGGTTAAATCCCTTAACCGGGTGGGTCCTAATAGGCCTTAAACATTTAAGTCCCCTAACAAGGAAGCTCTCAAAAAGAGTGGTAAATACTCTCACAAGGTTGACCCTAACAGATCATCAAGCTCCTTACTAGGCTGCTAGGCAAATCCCTTAACCAGGTGACTCCTAACAGGGTCTGCTCCTAACAGGGCATATTGTATGCTCCTAAAAGGACTAAGATATTAATAGTGCATACTCCAAAAGAGTACAAATATTGTGGGTACTAACACCCACCGTGGTTTTCCCTATTTGGGTTTCCACATGAAAAATTTTGGTGTTCATGTGTGGAATGCTTTTCATGTGATATTCTTGTTTATGTTTCATTTCATGAACTATTTTTTAGTACACCAGTTATGATATTTTATCAGAGGTTTATCAAAGGTTACTGGTATGGATAAGAGTTGGTAGAGAAAGTGTTTTGAGTTGGTAAATGATCAAATTTGTGTTTTGAGTTGGTAAATGATCAAATTTATATGATTGCTTAAGTGGTGAAAGAATTGATAGATGTGGTATATGATCTGATTAATGTGTTAGTAAATCTGATAAAGAGGTTAGATCTGATGAAAGAAGTTGAGATAATTGGAAAATGATTTCAGATCTGATACAAGTTTGATTTGAAGTTAAAAGTTCTAATTTCTTTTAATACTGATTCACCCCCCCCCCCTCTCAGTAGTAATCGAATCCTCATAGAATTAACAGTCACATACCTTGCAAATTCAGCTCCTGAATTTTCTTCTTTTGTTTAGTGTCCGAGGGTGGGATACTGATGGTGGATTGAGCTCTTTGGTCCATAATCATCACATTGAACTTTTTAAGACTCTAAGCATTGTTATCCATGGCTTTCCTACTAATATCAACCAGATTCTTTAGGTTGCTCTTAATCTCTTCCAAGCTTGTTTCCAATTGACCAATCCTTCATTTATGATTTGTTTTCATGAGGTTAGTTTATGTGTCATTCAGAGAATTTTGTCAGTTTTTCTTGGCATGGCCATCTCAATAAAAGTGTCAATGATGCCCTTAATTCCTTCCTTCAACATATTGATCTCCTTATTGACCCAAATAAACCAATTTCCATGGCTTTTGATAGAGTTATTAAGGAGAATATCAAAATTAGAGTCTTTTTTAGTATCCCCTTGTTCCCCTTGTTCAACATTAATAGGGATGTCCAGCTTTATTTCCTTTTCCTTTTCCTTGGCTTCCCCAGTTTTTCCTAATTTGGACATTTTTTGTATTTGGTGGGCTAGAACCCTGTAAATTGGGGTTAGGGGTTTTATACTAACTAGCAACCCATCTGCGGTGTTTTTTTCTTCTGGTGCTACTAGTGCCATGTGTAATATTTTTTGGGGGGGCCTCCTCTTGAGAAGGACAATATTCTAGATCATCCAAGACATTGAGGTCCTACAAATCCATAGCCATACCAAACTATTCTTCCTCCAACTTTGTATCAGACACATATTGTACACCAGGGTTGGTTGAAGAATTGGGGGTTTTGACAATCAAGGAGGGTTTAACCCCATGATCCTTAGCATTGTTGGTATTATGGATATGTTGCATTGGTTTTGTCATTGATGTCCACTTATTTGCACTTATCCTTTTGGATATCTTTGTTCATGTTGAACCAGCAAATTATGTTCACCGGCAAGTTCAGTGACTTATGCACAGTCACCGGTATTTGGTTCACCGACAGGTTATATTGTTCATCGATGACTTGTTATCATCTGGAGATCACTTGGTTATGTCAAAGACATGGTTTGGACACTTAGTTTTGGTATTTTGGTTATTGGTCTAATCAGGTTGACATATTTGTTGTTACCAACAAATTGGTCTAAGTTATGGACCAGCATGCATTATCTATTCCAGATCAACACGACACGTTATGGAGATGATTTAATCAATTGGTATTATTGAAATTATATTGAGTCGACATGATGCATCACATCTTGACTTACTTGTATATGATTTAATTGTAATATTCTTAGTGAGCCGACCTACACATTTGGCCTTAGGTTTTGGTATATATGTAAGATCTCAATTGTGAGATGTAAGAAAAGTATGTAAGGTTATGGTATTGTAACATGGTATGTGCGAATATTGAAGAACATATGAGCAGACCATAGAGAAGGTTCAAGGAAAGTTTGAAGGAGATTATCAGAGCTTAATCGGTACTAAATCCAGCATTGGAGATGCTACTTTGAGTAGTACATTATCATTGGATTTAATCATCCAATTGTAGTCAGTGTGACTCCCATCTTGTGATTGAGCAGTGACCTCTAGGCAGTTGGCCTTTTTGCATGTGTAGACCCCATTTGTATACACATACTATCTACAGTAGTATCATCTAATTATGGGTAAGGTTTCCCATCATGGTTTTTCCCCTTACAGGGTTTCCATGTATAAATATTTGTGTTATGTGTTGTTTCTCTTTATGTTTCATGTATTAAGTTTCACTGGTATTAATATTAATTGTTAATCTATTAACCGGCATTAAGTTTGGTTTACCGGTATTATGTATCAAGTTTGATTAAGTTATATTTGGGTTGAAATTAATAGACAACTGATTCACCCCCCCCTCTCAGTTGTCTCTGGGTCCTAACAATTGGCATCAGAGCTAATTCCTCTTTTTGCAGAAGTTAAACAACTTGAGGAGATTCTATGGCAACTAAATTTTTTAGGAAGGACAGTCTGAAACTTGATGGAACTAACTATGGTATATGGAAGATCAGAATGGAGACACATTTTAATTACATTGGAAGAGACATATGGGATGTTACACAAAATGGCTATGTTGGTCCTACACTAGGTCAACCTAATCCACCTACATTGGGTAAGGATCAAGAGAATGATTTCAAAGCAAGAGAAGCACTTTTGAGCGCCTTGTCAGATCAACAAATCATGGGATTATCAGATTGATCTACGGCTAAAGCTATTTGGGATAAATTGGAGACATTGAATGAAGGAGATACCACTATCAAAATTGCAAAACTGGAATGCTTCCGGGTCAAGTATGAAAATTTGAAAATGGAAGAAGATGAAAGAATTTTTGCTTTTATGGAAAGGGTTAATGAAATTTTTTTGGGAATACAATGTTGTGGAGGTTCCTTAGGTGAAGATGAAATTGTTTCTAAAGTTTTGAGAGCATTTCCACCAGCATACAAAATGAAAGTAACTGCTATTAATGAGTTGAGAACAATGCCTAATACATCAGTATCTAGAGATACCTTGGCTAGAAAACTTCTAGCATTTGAGCTTGAGGAATTTGGTCCTGTTGCTACAATTAAAATAGATTTAGCCTTCAAAGCATCATCATCTACATCATCATCATCATCATCATCATCATCATCTGACAAATCTAATTGGAAAGCACTTTATGCAAGAGAACTTGAAGATATCAGGAGGGAAAATGAAAAACTTGAAGAGCTTGAAGCACTATTTGCAAGGAAAAAGCCTAAAGGTCCTATTGGAAGTAAGTATGAAGGTAAAGCACCATTTAAATGTTTTAACTACAATAAAGTTGGTCATATGGCATCTAGATGTCCTGATAGACATGCAAGATTGAGAGGAGAAGCTAAAAGAACATAGAAGCCTAACCCTGAATATCAGAGATACAGATTTAAGAAGAATAGAGACAAATCATGGTATTATGCTGATGAAGGAGTTACTGATGATTCTAATGAAGAACCAACACACAATGGATGGACTTTTGTTGCAATAACAGAAGATCAACAGGAACCTACTATTCCACCGGTAGACCAGGCCCTGACAGTTAAAATTGAAGAAAAGGATGAATGGATTATAGATTCCATATGATCACATCATATGACTGGTGATAAAAGTAAATTCTTATCTTTTCAGGAATACAATGGAGGTCTAGTAAGATTTGGGGATGATAAATCTTGTTTGATCAGAGGAAAAGGCACTATATTTTTTTATGGTAAGCACAATACTGACAACGTTTACTATGTTGAAGGATTGAAGCATAATCTTTTGAGTGTTGGTCAATTAGTTGAAAAGGGATTTTAGTTACAATTCAAGAATGGTAAATGCAAAATCATGAACATAACTGGTTTGGAAATTGCAACCGGTAATCAGACTATAGGTAATATCTTTCATTTGAATAACAATGAAAAGACACATGCTTGATTGCACACATTGATGAAAGTTGGTTATGGCATAAAAGACTCTGTCATGTGAATTTTGATTGCATTATTAAGATTAGTTCATCTAAGGCAGTAAGGGATTTACCTAAGAGTGTAAAACCTCATAATCCGGTATGTAAGGAATGTCAAATGGGAAAGCAAGTTAGAACAACTTTTATGAGTATTTTTTAGAAATCCAATTATGTTCTTGATTTAATTCATACTGACTTATGTGGTCCGACAAGAATAAGAATTCTACAGGGAGATATATATTTCATGCTAATTATTGATGATTATTCTAGAATGTGTTGGGTTACTTTTCTCAGGGAGAAATCAAAAGCTTTTGGGAAATTCAAATTATTCAAGGCACTTGTAGAGAATGAAACCGATAAGAAAATCAAATTTTTAAGATCAGATCAAGGAGGTGAATTCACATCTAAGGAGTTCAATACATTTTGTGAAGTGAATGGAATTAGAAGACAACTATTAGCACCCCAGACACCTCAGCAAAATGGAGTTATGGAAAGGAAGAACAAAACTATTCTGGATGCAGCTAGAAGCATGATATCAGAAGCAAATCTACCTCATGTGTATTGGAGAGAAGCAATGAATACAATGGTTTACACTTTCAACAGAGTTCACATCAAAGGTGAAATTGGTAAGGCACCCTATGAATTATGGTTTGGTAATATTCCTACTCTTAAGTACTTCAGAATATTTGGAAGCAAATGCTACATTAGGAGAGATGAGTATATTGGTAAATTTGATCCTACAAGTGATGAAGGTATATTTCTTGGTTATTCATCTAAGAGCAAAGCATATAGATTTTTTAACAAAAGATTGCAGAAAATCATTGAGAGTGCAAATGTGAAGATAGATGAACACTTTAGAGGAAATTCAAGGTCTATCGATTCTGAACCGGCAGTTGAGATGATCATAAATGAACCTATACAGAATGCATCAGCACAAAATATAGATCCAGTCACATCACCATCATCAGAGAGTTCCATAGTGACTGAAGAACAACAACAAGTGAACACACCTAGGTATGTAAGAGTGAATCACTCTGAAAGTCAGATAATTGGGAATAAGTATCAAGGAGTTATGACAAGAGGTAGACTGGAAAATGAAGAGGTATGCTTAATTTCTCAAATTGAACCAACATATGTTATTGAGGCATGTGAAGATAAACATTGGATTAAAGCTATGGAAGATGAATTAGAACAAATTGAAAAGAACAATACATGGACATTGGTTCCCCGACCTAAAGATAAAAATGTAATTGGAACTAAATGGGTATTTAGAAATAAACTTAATGAAGATGGTAAGGAAATCAGAAACAAAGAAAGATTAGTGTGTAAAGGATATTCACAGAAAGAGGGAATTGACTACAATGAAACCTTTGCACCGGTAGCCAGAATTGATGCAGTCAGATTATTTCTCGCATTTGCAGCACAAAAGAACTATAAAGTATATCAAATGGATGTTAAATGTGCATTTCTGAATGGTGATCTTGAAGAGGAAGTTTACATTGAACAACCTAATGGATTTTCATTGACAAATGATAAAGATATGGTTTGCAGATTAAGGAAAGCTTTATATGGATTGAAGCAAGCTCCTAGAGCTTGGTATGCTAGATTGGACAAATATCTTTTGAAGCTTGGTTACACTAAAGGTAATGCTAACAACAACTTATATTTCAAAGTGACTAATGAAGACATCTTGGTTATTGAATTTTTTGTTGATGACATCATTTTTGCAGGAGAAGATGGATTGTGTAAAGATTTTTCTAGTAAGATGCAGGAAGAATTTGAAATGCCTATGATTGGGGAGATAGAATTGTTTTTAGGATTGCATATTTCAAAGATTGATAAAGGTATATTCATATGTCAAACAAAGTACTTGGAGGAACTACTGAAAAAATTTGGTATGGAAAACTCTAAACCGGTAAGTACTCCTATGACTACAATTGATAAACTATCATTGAAGGATGATTCAACTCCAGTTAATCCGACAAGATACAAATCTATGATTGGAGGCTTATTGTATTTGACACAAACAAGACCTGATATAATGAATGCAGTGTGTATTGTTTCAATATTTCAAAGTAATCCTAGAGAAAATCATGAATCAATAGTGAAAAGGATTTTCCGGTATCTACAAGGCACAACAAATCTTGGTTTATGGTATCCTAAAGATGAAAATTTTAATTTATGTGCATACACCAATTCTAATTGGGTAGGAGATGTAGAAGAAAGAAAGAGCACTACCGGCGGGGCATTCTTTCTTGGTAGCAGATTGATTTCATGGTTGAGCAAGAAATAGAGTTGTACATCATTATCAACAGCAGAATCAGAATATGTTGGAACAACAACTAAATGTCTTAGGTATTATGGATTAAGCAAATATTGAAGGATATAAAGATAAAATGTAAAGAACCTATAATTATCTATTGTGACAATTCAACAACAATTGATATATCTAAGAATTCAATATTTCACTCTAAAATTAAACATGTTTCTATCAAATACAATTTTCTGAAAGAGAATGTTGAAGCAAAAGAAATGAGATTGGTTTATGTGAATACTAAAGAGAATATTGCAGATATCTTTAATAAGCCTTTACCTAAGGAAACTTTTGAATATCTCAGAGAGAAGCTTGGGGTTATATCCTCACCGGTAGAGACCTAGACAATTGATGCTTGGCATCAAACCGATTAAATTTACAAAGAAACCCTTTTTCATCTTTGATGGAGGAGAGCTACTTCTAAGGGGGAGTAGTTGGTTATAACAGTTGGTTATTGTAAATTGTTCTATGAACTGGTTGTATCTGTTTTGTATTGCTTTGGCATTTGATGTCAAAGGGGGAGAGATATCTATGGAAAAACATTATCCTTTGGGTTGAGATTATTCATTGGGAGATTGTTGGTTTTTGGTTTTTGGCATTTTTGCTTTAGCACTTAGATGGTTTTTCCATCTTGTGTTGCCATCAATGACAAAGGGAGATATTGTTGGTATTATGGATATGTTGCATTGGTTTTTTCATTGATGTCAACACTTATCTGCACTTATCCTCCTGGAGATCTTTGGTCATGTTGAACTGGCACATTATGTTCACCAGCAAGTTCAATGACTTATGCACAGTCACCGATATTTGGTTCACCGATAGGTTATATTGTTCACCAATGACTTGTTATCATCCAAAGATCACTTGGTTATGTCAAAGACATGGTTTGGACACTTGGTTTTGGTATTCTAGTTATTAGTCTAATCAGGTTGACATATTTGTTGGTACCGGCAAATTGGTCTAAGTTATGGATCGACATGCATTATCTATTACAGACCAGCATGACACATTATGGAGATGATTTAATCAATTGGTATTGTTGAAATTACATTGAGTTGACATGATGCATCGCATCTTGACTTACTTGTAAATGATTTAATTATATTATTCTTAGTGAGCTGACCTACACATTTGGTCTTAGGTTTTGGTATATATGTAAGATATCAATTCTGAGATGTAAGAAAAGTATGTAAGGTTATGCTATTGTAACATGGTATGTGCGAATATTGAAGCTCATATGAGCAGACCATAGAGAAGGTTCAAGGAAGGTTTGAAGGAGATTATCAGAGCTTAACCAGTACTGAATCCAACATTGGAGATGCTACTTTGAGCAGTACATTATCATTGGATTTAATCATCCAATTGTAGTCAATGTGACTCCCATCTTCTGATTGAGCAGTGAACTCTAGGCAGCTGGCCTTTCTGCATGTGTAGACCCCCTTTGTATACACATTCTATCTACACTAGTATTATCTGATTGTGGGTAAGGTTTCCCACCATTTCCCCCCCCCTTACAGGGTTTCCACATACAAATATTTTTGTTATGTGTTGTGGATGTTGTTTCTCTTTCTATTTCATGCATTAAGTTTCATCGGTATTAATATTAACTGTTAATCTGTTAACCAAAATTAAGTTTGGTTTACCGGTATTATGTATCAAGCTTGATTAATTTATATTTGGGTCGAAATTAACAGACAACTGATTCAACCCCCCCCCCCCCTCTCAGTTGCCTCCAGGTCCTAACAAGCATACTCCATTATGAGCATGATTAACCCCTCATGCAAAATAGGGTTGTCACTATTTTTGGTGTGATTCACTAGGCTATTTTCAAGTGAAGATAATAGATAGAAAGGCAAAGAAATTATTTTATTATGCCTAAAATGATTTAATATCATAAAGTGATAAGAGAAGATACTGGTGTAGCAGCCGTCAAGAGTAATATACCTCATAATCACTTTGTCCATCTCCACCCAAAGTGATTGCAAGTTCTTCATCTTTCACAACAGTAACACCAATTGGTGCAAGTGGAAGCAATGTTTTTATGTTACTATTGATCGAGGTATTCAATGCTTATTGCATAGAGTCAATCAAGAATGATTTTCCTCTGCTTGTTGTTCCTTGAATATTCATATGCAATGGCTATTGTGGGAGAGGATTTTGATGATGGGCTTTGATTATATTAAGGGCCAACAATTGTTCTAAGGAAAGCTAAAAAAATGTCGCTCTATTTTTTTATTTTTGGATGAATGGTATTGAAGTTTGTGATTTACAAATTGAAATGAATTTAACAACAATATTATCTAGTTCGGGTGGTATATCATGTGGACTCCATGAATGAGATAGTTCAAAATCTTGTCTACCCAATAAGTCAAGGTTACCAATGTTGAAGTTGTGTGTTGCATCTAATCTTGATAGAATTTCCTATTCATATTCATCTGTCGGAACTTGACAATCATTATTGTCAGAATCACTATTTGATTGTTCTTTAGGGGGAAGTATGGAAGTGGTTCTGTCAACATGCAAAGAATGGTAATTGCCAGCAGCTAGGAGTTTCCGATTTGTTACAATAGCTTCTTTGTCAAGCCCTATATCAAGTTGGACATTTCTAAAAGGTTTGTATGGCAATAGATCAGACCAACAAAAGGTTTCATAATTATCATTTGTTTCATTTGGGATATCCTTAAAAAGTGGGAACATAGTAACTACTACAGAATAAACCCTTAGGCGCCATTTATCTATTTTGTGATAATAAGCATATATATATAATTGTGCAGATCTAAGGAGGCACAAGGACTCCATTCAGAAGGCCATTGCATATAGTGGTGGATGTATACAGTTGTCAATTCACTTTCTTGAATTTCAGTCGCGCCTTTTTTTATGCGATGTAAAACTTTCCTTCCTACATTCAGGAAGATAAAACTATGGCTACATGTTATAAGTAGCAATTTTTGCAACATGTGGCAAGTTTCTTGCACACCAATGTCGCGGTCAACAACAATATTCATCATAAACTTTTGGTAAGCCAACAGGGCTTTATCTTCATAACAATCCATATTTGTAAATCTTTTCAAGATATCAAAATATGATTCAGATTTAATTTTAGTTTTTGATGCATATTTAGATATTTAATTTATAACAACTTTCTTGGATGTAACTGGTTGGCAATCAAAATTATCACGCCAAAGTGTAAGAATCTGAGGATTGTGTAGATTTAAACGATCATCATTCCTTGCTGGTTTATAGCTCTTGTTTTGTTCATTATCCATAGTCAATGTTGAATTGAGTTGCTTAGGCCATGGAGCTTTAGAGGGACATTTCAATTGTTGCCCCTTTTTTTAGGCATGTATATTCTGTGTGCTTTGTATGCCTTTGCACAATATTTAACAAGGTAGTGTAATCCACCATTGGGTCAATCGAAATAATATCAACAGTTGAGAGGAGGCATGGATCATCTAATGGAGTATGGTATGTCCTGTTGATTCTTTCAAGGTGGGTGCATGGGTTCCAAGTAAAAACATATCTGTCAAAGAATTTTTTTGCTTTGCCAATTTCATGCGGGTTGTTCCAATCAAGTTGATCCATATCTGGGGCATTGGGAAGCCCGATGAATCCATGGACATGAGAAGATCCATAGTGCTACCACTCATATATATACCAATGACCTTTCAATTGCAAGAGGTTTTCAATTACTTCTTCATGAAAGGTTGTGAAGTGAAGGTGTAGATAAAATATCATGATATGTGGGTTTTGGATGATATTGCTAGTCAGTTGTTTTCTTGTTCTTTTAGTGACAAGTGCATCTAAAGGTGGAAAGAATTTGTGCAAGTTAGGTCATTTGGAATCCACAAAGCTTAAGGTAAAAAACAAGGTGGGTATTCCTAGTTGTTGGATCATTGTTGTTAGTTGTACACAGGCTTTATTCCAGTAAGAGCATGTACCTCACAAGGATTCACCAAAATGCATCAACTAACTTGCGAGCTGGGAGTTAGGAAAAAGTCATAGTTCATCCTGCAAGGCACCCAAAGAGTGCAGGAACTTGTCTTGAATGTTTTCCTTCACAAAAATAGATTCAATTTGTTGACTATGATGTCTCACAATAATATTATATATGTAGTAGAAAAAATGCACATGCATACCAAATTTGCTATCATGTTATCTTAGAAGATGCAATTCATATTCATGCATATGTATCTGTTGAGGCCTTGATTGAAGAGGGGGTACTTTACCTATTGGGAACAACGTTGGAAAAGGTATTGAGAGGGGTATACTTTATTTTAGGCCATGCTTTATGTGATTCATCACAACCTTCAAGATGGAGCATTTCTTTAATGTCCTACAATTCTTGAGGAGGGATTGGCATTTTTGGAACAAAAGATGATGAGGTTGCATTCTTAGCAAAAGTATCATCAGGGGTGGTTGATGTTTCTACTCATTGATATTTGTCTTCTGGATTGTCTTGAACAATGCATAATATGTTTGATACATTTTTACTTGACTCGGACAATAGATTAACAGCTTCAAGATCAATGATAACATCGACATAGTAAGGGTCATTCTATATTTTATACTTAAGTGCATTAAGAATATTATATTTGTTGACATAGAAATCATAGTTCTTACCTTCAGTGTTGCTTCTACGGATAATGAGTATTTGAATCTCATGGAACCTACGAGGCAAAATTTAGGCAATGTTGGAGATATCTTGAGGGAAACTAATAGTATGTCCACTATATTTATATTGGCCACCCCTTGCATGAGTAACTTGGAAGACAGGTCCCACCCTCGATATGAGCATTTCTTCAACTTGAGTAGGTTGCTTAATGACATTAGGTTGTGGACCAAGGTCCATATTATTGTCAAATGAAAACCGATGGGTACCTTTTTCAAGGTAACACCTATTGCATAATGTGTCTACGTGTCTTTTTTCTCACAGACATGCCAATATAGCTTTCTTTGCATATGGAAAAAATATTCTGCATGGACAATGCATCGATCCATTCTTGGAACCGTTTCAATGATGTAGTGTAAAGAGGTGCAAAAGTATGTTCCAAGTGGACACCAATGCGATTCACTATGACCACATTGCTGCATTGAGATTTCCATCTGCAATGCGATATTGTTTGTACTTGAAAGGGTTTTTGTTTGCAGGATATCCATTTTCATTTCAAGCCGCAATGCATGACATTGTGCAACTATTTGATCTCTATGTTCTCTATAGTATGTTTGGTTTTTTTGTATTTTTATTTGTTTTAATAGGTGGGTGTCATCTGTGTTTGCAAGTTGTGGCTCACAATGCATTATTGGTAGAGTTGGTGATCTTCGGAGTCATAACACTCCCGAATTGGACACATTGCTCAGTGCCTTGAAGGATTCTCATGCCACCAGTTTACCCTTAGATCCTAAATCAATAGAGATGCAAGAATACCTATTCAGTGGCCTCATATCTATCTTGGAGTGTCTCAAGAAGGGTTGGGATAGCCATTTGGTCTCATTGAAAAACACTTTTGTAGATATCTTCAATTTTTTGTAAGGCAGTTAGGCTTGTTTATATATACGGTCTGTATATAGAATTTTAGCTTGAATTTTGGCATCTAAATCCCTACCTTTTCCATTCAAAGGGGGAGTGTAGAGTACTAAAAAATGATGTATTTATCTTGGGGGGGTTCTAGAATTTTTGAATCTTGAGATTTTGATTTTTGGCAGTATGTATATATGTTGATATTGATTCCCACACTTACTAAGTATTGCCATCAATGCCAAAGGGGGAGAATGTTGGAAAGAGGGTGTGTGCATCAAGATGGTGTGCAAAAAATTGGACACACACCAAAAAAGAGTTGAAAAAAAGCAATCACATTAGCGGTTTTAAAATTTTAAAAAACCCCGTTCACGTTTAGGTTTGTTGTGCCTGAGCCTAAAGGGACAAAACCACGTATGTGGTCTTTTAGGAAATAAGACTGTGTATACGGTCGTTTATGAACTAGGACCCCTACACGGCTTTAGTTCCTAAAGGACCGCGTGCATGGTCCCTATCAATAAATTATTATTTTTCACAATCGACTATATCATTTTATCCCCTAGCTGAGAGCAAGTTTAAGGGTTTTTTTCCTTCCAAACCACACACCGGCTAAGTATTTTCACACCCAAATGCCATGGAAAGAGGTTAGTTACACATTGTTTTTTGCATATTTGATAAATTTTGTTTATGTTTTAAATTTAAATTCGTTGATTTTGATTAGTTTTTTTTTATATTTTGTTACCAATATCATATTCTGAAAATCTAGAACCACAACAAGATGTACCTCAAAACCCACAACAAAACCTACAGCAAAACCCTTAGGATACACCTCCAGCTCCTCCTTTAGACCGTATAACAACTACATAGGAGGATTTCCTTAATCAGTTAGGACAAAAAACTACTAAAATAACTAGACTGGTTACTAGATTGAAAACATGTGAGCTTGAGCATCATTTATCCCTTGCCACTAGCCTAAAAATATTGGCTAGTGGTGCAACTGCAGTTTTGAGTTAGATTACAAAATGGGGAAACTATAGGGATATGTGTTGCACTTATTATGTTGATGGGTTATCATATGATGAAGTGAAAAGGAAAACCATAAGTAAAGCACAAATATGTTCTCTTTTTGTTGATCCAAGAACTGGTGGTTCCTTACCTCTTAATGCAAAGAGGTTTCCCATACATTGGTGTACCAATGTGTAGATGAAGAATATTTTTAAAAATAGTTGGTGGATGGTCTTTGATGAACCACCTTGTAATAATTTTGAGGTTCCATTATATTTTTTGAGGAAAGTATACTGTGAGTTTGTCCTCAATGAGCAGCCTAATTATTTTGATATGAGAGAGTTCCATGGTAGAGGTGGTGACTCTTCCCAAGATAGACCTAGAGCCCATAGGGTATTAGACCCACAGAGTCGTCGCCACCTAGCACCCAAACCCAAGGTACATGCAACGGTCCCAATAGCACTGAAAGAGTCAATGGAGCTAGAGACTCCAAGTGGCCACAACATTGACTGATGCGATCATCCAACATGGGACACCATTAGCACACCCTCTTGGCCCAAACGATGATCCATTAGCTGAGGCAACTGGCACTGGTCAGCCCATTGAGCATGTGTGTCCCACTTGCTTAGGCATATGCATAGGGATGGATGTCAAGGCCAGTACAGATGGTTCCATGTCCCATATGTGCATGATTTGCAAGAGCATATGTCAAACCCGCACTACTAAGGATGTGGTGGTGATAGATGAATTGGTGGACATGGTGTTTTCTAGTCAGCTCCAGATACAGGTGTGTTGATTTGAATTCATAACATTTTATTTATCAATCACTTAAAATTTGTAATTATAAATAATTTTTTTTTATGAATAGGAATGCACTATATTAAAATAAAAATAGGATACATATTCACAAAAAAAAGTGGGTGGTAGAGAGGCACACCTCGGAAGTCCAGACGGGCCTAGCCCAGAAGAAAGCTAAAAAATAAAACAGTTTGATAAACAACATGAATAAATAGAAAAAAAATGCCCTTAGGTCACCAGAGTGATGCCCATAGAGTTTGGAGGATCACGATCATCTGAAGGACCCCACCAGAAATCAGGGGCAGGGGTGACGTCAGGAGGGAACCAGCCCGTACGCTCTTCTTCAAGATCCTTTTTTGTATCTTCTTTTGCATCCCTGCGAGGATAAATGGCCAAGGCCAACCATGGGAGAGTATTTCTAGAGGGCCACCCAGAAACAGTGGGAGGGTTGGAACTCATCCACCTAGAAGAATCACCACCAGGAGTTGCCACTCCTCCCCAAGGCCACTCAAGGTCAGCCCGAGGAGGAGGGGAATGAGAGCGTCTGCGGGGGAAAGACCTTCGCAGAGAACCCTGTGAACCCTCTTGAGAGGTATGAGAGCAATTGCACCACTGACCTCGAGGTGGTGACCGAGCACGTGAGGAAGTGGGCGATGGAGGAACACAAGCGACAGTGCAAGGAGCATTAGCCCAATGGTCAAGGAGCACCTGCAGGTGAGAAAATGTTAGTGCAACTTTGTTAACTTGCACTTGTATCTCCATAGGCACATTAGAGCATATAGTAGCTTTAGAATACAAAGAAACAAATTTATCCATCTGCGTATGAGAAAAAATGGAGGAATTTCTATCCAAAAGAACCATATGCCATGAAAAGGGTTCTAGCCAAAAAGGTTGAAAGAAATCATGTATCCACTGTCAAAGTTGTTGGGCTCTAGAGAAAAACCAAAAGAGATGTTTAAAAGACTCAAGCTACCCACAAAATGGGCAGCGAGGGTCAACGAACCCAATATGAAGAAGTCGTGAACCCACAGGTAAGCCTTGGAACAAAATACACCAAGCAAAGTGGGCAAGCTTCGGCTCAATTCTGGCTGGCCAAACAGTTGAAAAATTGCTTCCTCTAGACATGGAGAGGAGAAGACAAATGTCGTATGAGGTTCAAAGAATCCACCATCGGAAGATGAGGAGAAAGCCAAGACTAGCCCAGTCGAAGCTTATAGCCCCAAAAAGGGGTATCTGGGTACCACTTCCAATCCTTCCACTAGGGTTTTGTACCACAAATGTCGATCTTGTGAAGCATATCGGAGGGGATGGCACTCACCAAGGTCTCAAAAGTGGCGTACTCCTAATTAGAAAGCCCAAACAAAGGGTGAAAAGACTCCCAAGAGAGGATCCACATAGTGGGTCTGTGAAAGAAATATTGGACAGTCTAAATGCCTTTTTTGTGGAATCGGAGAGCCTTAATCCTTAAAATTTTGGCCAGAGGTTTGCCATTTATGGCAAATAGAGGAGACCACCAAAATTTATGAATATTAAGGGAAATTCTATCTCGAAAGCTATCACCACCCCACCGAAGTCAGGGCTTAACCACCTCCCAAGATTTCCAGATACTCTTAGCAACAAAGGTCTCCATGATCTGGACAGGCTCCCTCATCACCAGAAAGGTTTGCAGACCAATGCCTTTCCATGAAAGTCTATGAAGGGGAAACCCAGACTAAATATAGTGTTTGAGGAGATAATTCTAAGCTTCAGAACTAGAAAGAGCTCTAATCACCCATTTACCACAAAGAGCTATGCCTTGTTTCTGAGTAGAAAGTAAACCCAAGCCACCAGAATCGCGAGGAAGGCAACAAAATTCCCAAGTGACCCTATGCAAACCTCTATGAGAATCTAATGAGGACCAAAGGAAATCGCAAAGGAGTTTTTCCAAATTCTGATAGGAGGCCTTAGAAGGAGCCCAACAAGAAGAATAATAGACATGGGTGGCGGCCAAAACTTTAGAGCATAACTGAAACTTTACTTCAAGAGAGAGAGGATCAGTAATCCAATAGGCCAACTTATTTTCATTTCTAAGTAGCACAACAGACCACAGCTCAGCAGGGGAAGCTTCAAAAGAAAAAGGGATGCCTAAGAAGCAAAAAATTTCCCTTGCAGAGATCCACTTCCAACCATATTGATAAAGCAATTTGGGGAAGGGCAGGAAACAAAATTTCTATAGAAAAGCGTGTTATGCCACTGAATGGTTGAACCAGAGGCAAGGCAAAAAGTCTCCAGGTAGGCTAAAGCCATGGTGACATTATCCTCATCCTCCAAAAGAGTGAGGAAGGAATCATCAGTGAAATGGCCATTTATTAGCTGAGACTGGGAATCAAGCAAAGAAATTCCCCACACCAGCCCCTGCAAAGCAGCATGCGCAAGAAATTAACCAAAACCTTCCGCAACAAGAACATACAAGGAAGGAGCCAAGGGATAGCCTTGACGTATAGAGCGAAAAAGCCCAGAAGACTGAGATTTACAGCCATTGATGGTTATACAAGCCGAAGCCAAAGCAAAAAGCATCTCCACAACTTGAATGAATTTGGGACCAAACCCCAAAGTGCCTAGCATAGCTAGAATGAAAGGGAAATTAAATACAGTCATAAGCCTTGGCAAAATCAATCTTAATGAACATGGCCTTCTGCTTCGAAGGCCGAGCCCATTTCATACCTTCCCAGACAACGATGATGTTATCCAAAATGAACTTGGACTTAATGAAACTAGTTTGTTCAAGATGAATGACAAGAGGCAACATGTGGTGAATTTTTAAAGATAAGGGTTTGGAAATAATTTGGTAAGAAATATTGAGGAGCGTGATGGGCCTCCAGTTGTAGATATCCTTTGGATCACTCGCTTTAGGTATGAATTTAATATTTCTTTGATTGGTAAGACTGCCAAGAGATTTCTTGCGAAAAGCATCAAGATAAACCTTATGCAGGTCTGGCCCCACCAAATCCCACAAGGATTTATAGATCAATTTAAATTGATACAAACAATATGCATTTCAAGATGCAACAACAGGTTTTAATACACCATCTGATATTCCTCCCACAATTATTGCAGCTGCAACTTCGACGCTTGAGGTATAAACTTTGTAACATGTTAAAATAGAATAGTACCTTGAATTTTAAAAAAAAATATAACATATACTAACTCTCTTTAATGCTTGACAATTTTTTGTTTTGTAGGCATTGACAAGGGACCAAATGTCCCATGCACACTGATGATGTCACGCTCTTAGTGGTCGATTTTGGCCTACAAAGCTATGCGGTATCATATTTGTACACCTTATTTTATGTATCTTTTGATGGAATATGCAAGTCATTTAATTTTAGATTTGTTAAATTATGTTTAATATTATCTACTAATATCTCTTGTGTTAATTTTGTTTGTTTTAGGGTACCCCCTCAATGTCTAGGCCTTGTCCCCAATGAAAGAAATCCTCAATGATGCCTAAACGTAGGAAGAAGGTAATTGAACACATTTTTAATTGTACAATTGTTTGAAAAGGTTGAAATTGTCTTAGTCAAAATTTGTAGATTGATTAGTGTTTTTTGTCTTTTTTATATACAATGACCATTGGGCTTTGTAGAATTGTTGAATGCACCTAATGTTAGACAGTTGAAATAACCAGAAGACAACTGAGAGGGGTGGGGGGATGAATTAGTTGTCATAGATTACCGGAACCTTAAGAAATTAAAACTTTTTTACCGAAATCCAAAATATTAATATCAAAATGCTTAAACCAAATACTAGAATAGCAGTTAAACCAATTAAGCATAAACAATAATCACAGAATAAATACTATCCACATGACACCAAGATTTATACGTGGAAAGACCGATAAAGGGAAAAACCACGGTGGGAAGCCTACCCACAGTCAGATAATACTTTTATAGTAAATATGTGAATTACAATTGAGGGGCTTGCACTTGCAGGAAGGCCAACATCCTAGAGCGCACTACTCATCACAAAAGGAGCCTCACTGACTACATAGAAATCTAGACTACAATCTGGAAGAAGTGTTTGAACTGCAAAGATAGCATCTCCTATGCTTGAGTACAGTTTTAGTTAAGCTCAATACCAGAGGAATAAATCCTCTTACATAAACCCAATTTGATCTCCAATGATCGACCAAATCCTTTGCCTGAATGATATTACATTATTCGCACATTACATATCCATATCCATTCCCTAACCTTATACCTATATGATGATATACAATGAGATCTTACTTCTATATATACCAACCTTCGACCATAAACAATTAGGTCGGCCACCAGACAATAAACCAAATACATAATTACAAAACATGTCGGCCTTAGACCAAACAAATAATATCCAACACATAAGACATCCTGGAAACACATTGAGAGGTCCAATCCACGCGTTACATTAAGTCGGTCCATAACCTAGATAACATCGGGACCCAATATAGGTCCACACGCTAAAGCAATGATCTCTATTCACCAAGTCTTGAACATGATCACCAACAACATCCTGAATATCCACCAAAAGCTGCACCAATACCACTTATGCATATCATCAAATATCTTCATCAAAAGCTCTATCGATGAAACCCTCGTCGAAACCACAAGCCAAGCTTCCAAGCTAGATAGCATCCGATCACCAGACCAAAACCAACTTACTGAATATGAACATGAGTATCATGAATAAGCCAATTCCTAAAAAAACCATATCGAAGCCTACCAGATTATGTCAGATCCAAACCAACCAGAAACTACTCAACCTATCGAGACTAGAAGGGTGTTGGTAAAGTATCCAAATAGCTAGTGTTGATATCAATGACAAAACATCAATGCAACACATAATCAATTCCTCCAAATGACCAACAATCTCCCCCTTTGGCATTGATGGCAACACTAGATGTGAAAAACATCTAAGTACCAAGAAATGCCAAAAAAGTCTCCCCCAATGGAAGACAACCAACAATCTCCCACATACAGATGTAGTAATGAAGCTCTAAAACAAAGACTAAACCCCCCCTGTGAATGATATCTCTATAAAGCTCTGAATTATACATATATCTCTCTCCCTCTAATGTATGCAACTCCTTAAGTTTTTCTTTTTCACATCAATAACTCTCCCCCTTTGATATCAATGCTAGAAATTAGACAAAAATATTAAAGAAAAAACATAAATCGTTGAATCACAAAGCTGACTACTCCCCCTAAGCAAAAGCATCCCCAAATCAGTGTCAAAATGAAAAAATATCTCTGATAATGCATATCATACTGATGCCAAATCATGTCAATCAGTCTCTACCGGAGGGCCAAACACTCCCAATCTGTCTCTGAAGTACTCAAATGATTCCTTAGGCAAAGCTTTAGTGAAGATATCTGCAATCTTCTCTTTAGTGTTCACATAAACCAATCTAACTTCATTTACTTCCACCTTTTCCTTCAAAAAGTTGTACTTAATAGATGTGTGCTTTGTCTTAGAGTGAAATACCAGATTCTTTGATATATCAATAGCAACAGAGCTATAACAATGAATAACTATCAGTTCATTACAATCCACCTTTATATCCTTCAACATTTGCTTCATCCATAGAACTTGTGTACAGTTAGTAGTAGCAACAACATACTCAGCTTCAGCAGTAGATGAAGAAGTACATGATTGTTTCTTGTTGATCCATGAAACCAACTTCTTTCCAAGAAAGAAAGCTCCACCGGATGTGCTCTTTCGGTCATCAATATCTCTAGCCCAATCAACATTTGTATATGCACATAAAGTAGAGTCATCATTCTTAGGGTACCACAAACCATATTCTGATGTACCTTGTAAGTACCTGAAAATCCTCTTCACCGCACTCACATGATTTTCTCTAGGATCACTCTAAAATATTGATACAATACAAATAAGATTCTTTATGTCAGGCCTAGTCTGAGTCAAATAAAGAAGACCTCCAATCATGGATTTGTATCTTGTAGGATTTACCAGTGCAAAAACATCTTTTCTTGTCAATTTGTCACTTGTAACCTTAGGAGTACTTACCGGTTTAGAATCTTCCATAACAAATTTCTTCAAAAATTCCCTAGAATAATTAGTTTGATAGTTGAAAATACCTTTATCAATTTGAATAATCTGCAAACCTAAGAAAAAATTCATTTCCCCAATCATAGACATTTCAAATTATTTCTCCATATTCTTAGAAAATTCCATGCATAACTTATCTTCACCTCCAAAAATAATGCCATCAACAAATACTTCAATAATTAGGATATCATCATCAGTGATCTTATAATATAAACTACTATCATCATTACCCTTGGTGAATCCAAGCTTCAAAAGATATTTATCCAACCTTGCATACCAAGCTCTAGGTGCTTGTTTCAATCCATATAAAGATTACCTTAACCTCTTAACCATGTTTGTGTCATCTGATTGTGAAAAACCATCAGGTTGCTCAATATAAACTTCCTCATCAAGAGCGACATTAAAAAATGCACACTTAACATCCATCTGATAAACCTTGTAGTTTTTGTGGGTAGCATAGGCAAGAAATAATCTAACAGCTTCAATCCTAGCTACAAGTGCAAAATTATCTCCATAATCAATTCCTTCCTTCTAAGAATATCCTTTACAAACCAATCTAGCACTATTCCTTACAACTTGACTATCCTCATTCAATTTATTCCTAAAAACCCATTTAGTTCCAATAACATTCTTATTTTTAGGTCGGGAAACCAAAGTCCATGTGTTATTTTTCTCATTCTGATCTAATTCTTCTTCCATAGCTTTCAACCAATATTCATCTTTACATGCCTCAATTACTAATACCGGTTATGTTGTCAGTGTTTTAAGTAAATTGGGAGTTTTGCCTCCAACCCCTAAAGTGGTTTGTCAAGGTTCAATTTTTGTTTTGTTGTCCACGGGTTGTGGTTTTTGAGGGTTTAAGGTTTTGCATTTTCAAAAATTTTAGTATGCGAACCCTTTCTTTTCTTTTTGCTCATTATCTTTTTCCACTTATGTGGAAGGGTCGATGCGTCATTAGAAGGGGGGCCCCTTTTAGATCTAGGCCTAGGTGAGTTCTAATGTTTTAATTTTTTTGTTTATTCTTAAGTTTTGTCTCCTTTATTATCTGGCGGGTTTCCTAAAGATCGAGCAGGTTCCTATTGATATGACGGTTGTCGCTGATCCGCTATGTAGAAGTGCATGACATTTACCCTTTGTGGACTAGCGACTAAGTGGTGGGACCTACTCTTAGGAAGCATTCTCAATGTGTTAACATGCAGATAAGTTTTTGGGGCATCGACGGTTGTCGTTGATCTGCCATGTGAAATTGCCTGAACATTACCCTTCACAAATCAGCGACAAACCACTAGCAGCAAGTGGCCAAAGCAAGCGGTTAAGGCACACGATGTATGGTTGGCGGTTAAGTCTTTGTGAATCTTAAAGGTCGAGCAAGTTGGAACAAATCTCATAGGTGTTGTTGAGCCACTAAGTGAAGTTGCTCGATAGTTAGTCATCATGGATCAGCGACTAAGTGGTGGGGCTCGAGAAAAGAAAGCAGTTTAAGTCTATTAACAGGTTCACATGTTCAGAGAGAATCAAGGGTGGTCACTATACCGCAAAGGGAAGTTGCATGAATGTTATCTTTCGCGGATCAACCGCTAACCACTGGCGGCAACAGTAAAAGCCAGTAGTTGATGCAAGTCGTTACGGTGGAAAATTAAAGTGGTAGCGGTTAAATTCTCAAAGGTTCTTAAAGATCGAGCGGTTGATTATTGATCCAACGGTTGTCGCTGATCTGCTATGAGAAGTTGCCTAAATGTTATCCTTCACGGATCAGTGACTAGATGGTGGGACCCACTCTAAAATGCATGGCTCGGGTAAGTTAAAAGAGGTGCTAGTTTTGTATTATCTCATGGCTGTCGCTGAATTGTTATGAGGAGAAGCTTGACAGTTAGTCATCGCGGATCAATGACTAATGAAAAAATAGAGAAATTTTCTTCTGATCTGTTGGAGCCAAAATTTTGAATCATTTATGAAGATTAATTACTGAAGTGTGTTGCTTAATTGATCCTAATAAATGCTCAGTTGCCGTTATAATCCCTCCATGAGCTATTGTTTTTTTTTTTGAATTACAAAAAGCATTCAAGGAAATGTTGCAGAAGAACAAGTGCACAGGTTAATTTTTCTCAGGCAGCGAGTACGTTTTCTTGCAACTGTGTTTTACAATTATAGACTACTTGATTATTAAGTGCTTGAGTTTTTAGAGAGGTTGCTTGAATATTTATTAAAGTGCGGGTATTTCTGACATGGCACCAAGAAGGGAATTCAGAGGGAAGTTAGATTATGAGGAAAGAGCTATTTGTGACGATTTCTTAGAGAAATTGTCCCAATCTACCAATAGTGCAGTAAAAATGAAGGAACTTGTGCTTAAATCTCCCCCCTGAGAATTGGTGACGGTTTGTATGATAAGGGTTATTGGCTGCGAGATGCCAAGATTGGAATGGTAGGTTTAGGACTTTTCAAAGTGGGTTTCAGTCAACGAAATTCTCCTGCTCCAATGAACTATATATGGGAATTAGATGTTGGGAAGCTTGTAGTGCCTGCAGTTTTCATGGATGTTGATATATTGACCCAAATTGCAAAAAACTATGATCCCATTACCAAGACTGTAAGGAATATAAATGGCGGGGTTTTAATTGAAATCACTGATGATGAATTCAGAAGAGTTTTCCGACTCAGTGAGGTCTCAAATTACTTGGAGCCCATTAATTTTGACATGCTTAAGAAGGTTTATGTGGCACAGACGGATCACCTTAGGAGTGGTCCATTGAAAAAATTCTTTGCAAAAATAGGGGGATTTACATTAGTAGGCCCAAGCACAATGAATCCTTTCCCTTTGAATTTCTTTACTCTGAGAGCTAAAGAAATGCACTGGTCTTTATGTCAGATTTTTAGGGAAGATGTAGAAACCACCATGCTGACCCACTACATGTTTATGATGGCACATATTTTGAATCCATCTCTAGCAGTGACTTTTGATTTTTCACCCTACTTTACTGATGCTATTCATGAGGGCCTGATTGGGATAAAAAATGCAAAGGTAGATAGACCTTTAGGTGGTATTCCCTCCTTATGCACATGTTCTTATTTAAAGGCGTTGAATATTTTGCGAATGAGATGGAATTGTTAAAGGAAAAAGATGGAGAGGATATGCCTGTTCAGCTATGGAGCACAATTTTGTCTTGGGACAGAGAGGATGCAAGTTATTTGAAGTTTGACAGATATTTTGCATCCAAGATTAGAATCCTTATTCTATGCTAGAAGAACCCTAGGATCCCTAAGGCCCTCTTAGATTTTATAAGACCTAAGGAGTTTGCTGAAGATATCAAGATTGTGCACAACTGGGGTGACATATTTTTGTACCCAGTCTCTACTATTTTTAGAGTTTATGGTTTTAGGGGAACTCCATATCTCCTCCCCTATCAAGTCCCTTTGAAGATAGGCATTGCTGAAATCTTAAGACAAATCGGAGGCTTGCAAGAAATAGAGTTGACAAATAAAGGAAGGGGAACAATTTTCCCAACAATTACCTTAGCACATCAGTTTGTAATTACTAAGGGTAGTTGGGTACATTTTGACAATTTTCTTCAGCCATACAGGCTACACACTACAGTTGTGAGGTTTGTTGATCCAGAGGACTTCTTCAATAGTATGTTTAGGAAGAAGGTCAGATGTGCAGGTAGGGCCCATCAAGTTCACTTTCCTAAAGACTTAATAAGCAATGAGTTTAATCTAGATGAACAAGAAGTAAAGAAGGAAAAATGGATAGCATTCAGGAAAACTCTAGATTTTATTCAACATTTTGATAGCAATTATGATCCCTTGGCTATTTTTACCCCTTTTGAGGAAAAGAGTAAGTTTTTAGTGGTTTATTTTGAGGATCTAATGCGGACCTTAAAAGAGAAAAAGGAGCTTGTAATGAGAGTTGATCATGAGAAATTTAAACTTGTTTTAGCTTAACCTGCTTATGCCAATGTGGTTCTCTCGAGTGAGTATGTAATGCACAAAAAGGCAGGGTATAATGTATTAATGCCCAAAAGGGATGAGCCTTCCACTTAAAAGGGAAAAAGGCCATTAGAAGATGTCATTGAAATCCAAGAATCTCCAAAAAGGAAAAGGGTAGGGAAAGAAGTCCAGACAAGTGAGCCCCTATATTATATGAGATGAGCATGCAGTAGCTGAGCAGTTGTTGCAATTAGGAAGTCTTGGAGAAATTGCCTGCACATATGAAGAGATGTAGGAAGGAATGCTAGAAGAACCAGCAAGTGCCAACATGGAATTGACTGTTGAAGAGTTTGTAGGTAAGGAATTGGACCCTATCATTAAGGAGGCCAATGATGATTTTTTGGCAGATAACAATTTTGTTAGAACGGGATCATTTTTGCAATTTGTTTGGAGAAATAATTTAGAGCATTTCAAAGAAAGGTGTGAGAAAAGAAAGGTGGAATGTCCTCACAAAGATACATTTGTGGTTGAGGCAGATGTTAAAATGGAAATGTTAGTAGAATTCGAGGCCATTACCCCTGATCAGGGGAGGAAAATGATTTCAAAAGCCGGAGTTTTGATTCTCCCTGAGTGGGATATAGCTGATGCATTGATTCTTGATGTAGTTAAAAAAGAGACAAAGCCTCTGGAAGGAGTAACTTATAGCAATGACCATGCAGCCCTGGTTATGTGGTCATTCAGAAGAAAGGAAAGCAAAAAGAGGAAGGACTCCTCAGAATCCATCTATTCAGGAGGCATGATTGTTAATAGAGTGAAGGACACATGGGTAGTAGAGGCTACCGATATAACTTTGGAATATGCAAAGTTCAGTATGGTAGTGGCTGAGAAAGAAGCCAAGGGAAAGGCAGATCTCTAGGTGAAGTTGGAGGTAATCCTAAAAGCCTACAATGAAGCCAAGCTTGAGATAGCCAGTAAGGACAACATAATTACAAAATTGAAGAGGTAGATAGGAGGACAACAACAAAAGGGTGAATCTTCTAATTTGATGATTGTCTCTTCTCCAGCCAGACCTACCCTTACTACCCCAATCATTGAATTCCCTCCTTCTCTTATGACTCCTGGTTTTCCATCTACTAAGAGTATCCAAGATGAGATGGAAAAATTAAAGCAGGCTCATGCCATTTTTGCAAATAAGTATGAGGAGAAGATCAGAGGCACAATTTTGAAGTTTGCTGATACATTTGGGCCTTTAATTTTGTATATTTATATGAAAAGGGTTTTTAATATGTTGAATTCTTTGAAGGAAGATAAGGCCATTCTGGAGCCAATTTTGAATAAGTGGATTGCTAGGGAGGCGGATTTGGAACTTATGTGCTTATCCCTTAAAGAGGCAGATGCTGATGCCATTGTTGAATCTACCTATGAGTTGGTAAATGATATGTTTAGGTTGGCAGAGGAAAGAGTTAATCTAGAAATAAAATAAAATTTGTATAAAAAGGAATATGCTGATCAGAAGCTTGAACTATTTCTTGGGGTTTTATTGGCGCCAACAAGTTAAAAGATAAAGAGGTGTGGCTTGGTTAGTTAGGCCATAAAATATCACAATGGATAAATGATATCTTAAATTCAGATGATACATCTTTGTTCATTCAAACAATTGAGGAAATTGAAAAGATAAAGTCACATTTTGGGTTCTTAGAAAAGGAAGTTAAGAAGTTAAAGAATACATGGAAAAGATTAATTAGGCTAAAGAAGAAAATTGTTAGCTTTTCCTGGCCTAGTGATGATACTTTTAAAGAATGGGAAAATAAATATGTGATAAAAGGATTAGAGGCACAAAAGAAAGCAATTGATACTCCAATAATTGGTGATCTCGAAGCAACTGGAAGCGGTTAGTTTTTACAGAAGGCATGTTCGGGGACTATTAGTTTTGAAGAATCAAAGACATGAGGCATCCATTATGCAACACATGGAGAAAATTAGTTGGCTTGTTTTTAGCTGGCTACCTCGGTTGTTGGGTTCTCTTTATTTTTGAAGCAATGTAAAGTTGGAGGGGAATTGGTAGTTGAATTTTTGAATTCTTGTTTTCTAGGGAAGTCTGAAGCTTGTCACATCCATATCTCTATAAATGGATACCAGGACTACTTAGAAAAGGACCGCAAAAATTTTGTAGCAAGACTCTGGCAAAATTAATACAGACCATTTTCTTAAGCAAATTTGATTTAGATATGTCATATGTGTAATCTTTTGATGGAGAAATAAATATACAGTTTAGAGGTTTTAAATTGAGATTTGTATTGTCTCTGTGTCATTGTACCGGTGTTTATTTCATTTAAGTAATCAAGGGTTATTTATTTAAATGACTTGTTAGGCATTTGGTGAAGTTGTTTTAAGTCTTTTCTTCAAGGAGGAAATATAAATGTACTTTAAGAAAAGTCATCGATATCCATATTTTGATGTGGATTTGATAATGAAGTCTGGTACATATTAAGACTATGCATATGTCAGGCATATACAGAGTTGATAGATCATTAACTTGTGACTTGTGTACTAGTTTTTCATTCAGGTTGCAGTCTATTGCAGATGACTCTATTGCCCAAATAAGGTAGTGGTTTACCTATTGTTCTTTTTTTTTGTTACATTCTATGGTCATTTTCAAAAGACAAATCAACTTTTCATCTAAGTTTAGTTGTACCGATCAGTAAGGAAAGTTTACAGGAATATATACTGGTTTTTTGTAAGTTTTTCTGTTACAGTTGCGAAGAAGTAATCACAAGAGGGATACCCACCTAAGCTTACTGTATGGTTGAAGTGTAGAAGGTTTTTGTATAAACCTTGTTAGTTGTTGTCTTATACTTTTTTTGTTTTTCTTGTTTTTCTCTCTATTTGTGGCAAAGGCTAGAAATTCTTATAGAGAAAACAAGGAAATCAGAAATTGAGAACAACAAAAGTGGCGACTCTGCTGGGGAGAGTCATAGTGTAAATCTATGTTGCAGATCAATGCTTGTATTGTCCAAAGTTCGCTCAAATTTGTGTATGCTTGTCTCCTCGTAACAGGTTACTTTTGCCCTGTGTTTTATCAATCTTCTCTTTAAAGAGAGTGTTCCCATTCCATTATCTCCTGTAAATGATTTGTCGAGCTTAATAATTTCCTATTTTCCCAATTTGGGTGGTGACTTTGATAAAAAAAAACCAATGTTCTTAAAAAAGCATAATTCATTTAAAAAAAACAAAGGGCACGTATAATGCAGAAAGAAAAAAAACACGAGCTCTTACATGAAGAGGAATCCTCAAGAGAGATTGCAAGAGGGATTGCCTGAACATGCCTGAAAAGGTCCAAGGAGAATAGCTACACCTGAACCAGTTAATGTTACATGGATACAGAAGATTAATCACATAGGTAAGTCTTCTGAAAGTCCCATATATGCAAATTCCAATACTTCTTCCTGTAAGTCCGAGCAAGACATTATGGGTTTTCATACAAGTCTATTTGGCAATAGTGAGGATATCCAAACTTTTCATCAAAGAGTCTCTCATACTGGTATTTATGGAAAAGATAGGAATAGTTCTAATGTTAGGATGGATTCTCTACCATGAACTATAGATGGAAATATTAGTTTGATTGATATTGATCAAGCCCATGTATCAGATTTAGAAGAGATTTTTCCAGATCCAAATGAAGTGTCCCAAGAAATTGAGTTTATTAATAGAAGAGTTCTGTTAGGAATCCCACAGATATTGAGAGAGGGGGGGGGGGTGAATCATTATCTGACCGGTGTATAGAATTTCTTAACTTAAAACATGCAGAACAAAATATAACAGCGTACCGATATGCAAGAAATAATGCAATAAATAGAATCAAGAACATCCACATGAAAAACACACCATAACACAAGGTTTTAACGAGGAAACCTGGTGTGGGAAAAACCTCGGTGGGATTTGTGACCCACAATATTCACTCACTGGCCAATAAGAGAATATTACTTACAATAGGGGCCTGCACATGCAGGAAGGCCAACTGCCTAGAGCTCACTGCTCAATGGGAAGTCTCACTGACTTACAATGAGGATTATACAAATCCAATATCTTGTACTGCTTTACAATAGCATCTTCAATGCTAGATTCAGTACTGGTTCCTTCTCCATTCTTTACATATACCCCTTAACCTATATTTCGCATAATAGGTCTGCCTAATATTTTCCTTAATTCTTATATATCCTATATCAAATGTCTACAATGATCTCTTTTATATATAAGAGTCATTTAACAATTTGCCAAGTCGGCTTACAAAGTTTTTCAATAATAAACAAACTATAATATAACAAAAATCTTGTCGGCCTTTGTGTCGGTATACTTCCTTTCTTCTGTGTCGGTGCCAGTGTCGGTGTCCTGAGTGCTGGTGTAGAGTGTGATCTGCTGATGCCGGTATAATGCCTTTGCCGGTGCCATAGGATTGCGAGGTTGCCATCAATGACAAAACCTTCAATCACATACAATGTCTCATTGGAGTGTGCATATGCCAACAAGTTCATCAGCTGATCTCTTTAAGAACATAGAAGGAAATGAATAAAGAAAATGAGATTAAGGCTAAACTGATTAAGAGAGACAGGCCATTAAGGAAGATCGTAGATCTTGAACTATTTACCCAAGAAAAACCCAAGAGTGAGGAAGAAGGCCCGATTATCAGGGAAAATATGACTGTTAAGACCAATCCGACACATAAAATTATTGTGCAAGCTAGTAGAGAGGTTCATAGTGACCCACAACCTGTCGGAACTATTATTGAAAAAGGAAAAAAGAAGGTCATGGAGAGTGGATCTTGGTCTTAAACTACAAAAGAACCATCTCACAGATTATCTTCATATGGAATAAAAATAGAAAGAATGAGAAGAGAAAGGGAATATCTGCAAAGGGAATTGGAAAGAGCTGAATTAGAAGCAACCAATAAAGAAGTTAAAAGAAAAATTGATTACTTAAAAGCTCCTCCCATAATCTTTCCTTCAACAGAACCAAGTGAGTTACCAACTCAGTATGCCCCACATCCTGCAGTCAAGATTTAGCCAACTATACCTGTAAATATTGTTCCATTTTAGAATCAACATGCCCCTGCTAGTTAAAGCAACTCTACCCCTTTCTGTGATAATGTCCCAGTAAATCAAATTCCTATTACTAATCAAACCAACCAAGTCCCTCGGACTTGTGGTCCTAATATGAGAATGAACATAGGTAACAATCCTACTAGCAACCGGTTCCAAAGAAGACCCATTAATATAGAATTGTATAGACAACTTTTCTTTGATGGAATCCTGGGATACCCAAACCATGTCCCTATCGAGATGAGGGACAAGCTTCAAAAATTTGATGGAAACAATACCATAAGTGCAGAGGAACACTTAAAGTCTTTTGGTGACATGGTAAATGATTATGAGATTGCTAATGAAGATGTGATCATGAAATTGTTTGTACAGTCTTTGGTGGAGGATGCAAGAGATTGGTACAGAGGTTTACCTATAAATAGAATTAGTTCTTGGGGAGAGTTTAAGATTTGCTTCCAAGAGCAATATGGTGATAAGATAAATGTGAGTTTTATGCTCAATGAATTTAACAATATCAAGAAGTTTGATAATGAGGTTGTCACAGATTTCAATGCAAGGTTTTAGAAGGCAATAGGCTTTTTCAAATAATGAGATTAGATGAAAATGTGTGTTTAACTACTTACTATAATTCTTTTGCTCCCAAAATGGCTTACATCCTCAGGGATAAAGACCCACATATTTTAAGAGATTCTTTTAGAATTGCTATAAATGTAGAAAGTAATAGGAAAGCATCACGAAAGGTGGGAAGGAGGACTGATGGTAGACTATGGCAAGAGTCAAAGCCACAACCAAATAAAGTTTCTAAGGAAGAGTATAAAATTGAAAAGATTATGATTGTCGTGAAAGATCTTACCTGCCAAGGTGAGTAAAAATGACAAACATCATTAAAATTGGCAAGATAGGCCTCCTAGGTTACATGACATGCCATATAACACCACTTGGAAGGATGGTAAACCTGTGCAAGATAAGCCAAGAAACACACATAATCAAGATACACCTGATCCTTTGAAAGGTGGAAATGTGCATAATACGGAAAACACTCCTTAGTGCATAGCATGTGATGGGCCACATTCTCCTTATGAGTGTGTTGTGGCTCAAGCGTTAAATGAATCTGTAGACACCTAAAAATGTCTCATTAATCATGTACTAATTATTCCTCTAATTGATTAAATAATCTTTATTATTTAATTAAGTTAATTAATCTTATTCTTCTAAATTCTTCTAATTTCACATTTCTTCATAATCTTACTAATTATTCTATTTCCTATTCTATCATCATTTTCTAAATGTTAATTAAATATTTATTATTTAATTAATTCTGATTAATTCCCCAATTTAAATAATCTTCATTATTTAAATAAATTACTAATTATTCAATTTCTATCTCTAATTATCTAATCATTCAACTCTCTTCTAAATATTAATTAAATATTTATTATTTAATTAATTATGACTAATTCTTTAAATTAAATAATCTTTATTATTTAATTAAAGTCCATTTCTACATAATTAAATAGTTTCTTTAAATTATTTAATTAATTAATTCTTTTAATTCTTCCATTTCCAAATCCCCAAATTCTAATTTCATTTAATTTCACATTCTTCTAATTTATTCCGAATTCAAATACATGTGCATGATTTCAAAAACCAAATTGAAAATCAAAGTTAAGTTCTAAATATATTCAAATACTAAATTGAATTAATAAATTCAATTATTTGAATAATATCTCATGCAAAGATTAAATTGAAAATCTAAATCTAAATGCAAGCACATGCTAAATTAATTAATTAAATCATTTATCTCTTCAACTTCTATTTCATCTTTCAGTTAGCTTTTTTTAAATTTAGCTCTCTGTGTCATCCTCTTTATTTCCTCCAATCATTCTTTTTCTTCCTTCAATTAACTCTTTCATCAATCAGTTGACTCAATTAATCTATTCAATCTATTGAGTTTCACTCCTACAATCAACAGTTCAACTATCAATTTTCATTTGAGCTCACCTCAGTTCACACCTCTTGATCAATTTGTTCCACCTTTCAATCAATCCTCTCCAATTTTCTATAAATTGAGCATCCAATCTCCATTTTCAACAATCATGAACTTTGAATCTTTGTGTCACTTGCAGGTTACCAGCGCAATATCTGAGAGCCATCATACCACGAAGAGGAGAAGAGCAATGGAAGTCCTACACAGTCATGGAATAGGGAGTTTTGGATTTGATTTGATTTTTAGTTCCTATTTCTTAATTGTGTTATTCCATTGTATTGTTTGTTAAATTCTAATTAGGATAGGGATTCATGATTTCCCTCGTTTCTAATTGATTACTTTGTTAATAGAAGATGAATTTTGCATCCCATAGAATTTATGAGGAGTGATAGTGAATTGAGATATCAGAGTGAGGAAAGGCCTGTTGTCAATATGTTTGAGACTATTGTTGAAAGTGATGATGAGTCTTCACAAAGTAAAGCAAGCAAGTATGATATACTAAGGCATAATGAAAGCTATCATCGGTAGCTAACAATTGACTGGCACCCCACTTTGAATGTGGTAACAATTGAGGATGAAGAAGTCCATCTCAGAAGGCCTAGTGAGGAAGAAGTCAAGAATCTCACCAAAGCTGCTATAGCTAAAGCCAAGCATAACTATAATTTGAGAAGCAACAAAAAGGATGGAGATCAGGGTGAGCCTGGTTCTATGTTTATGAAAGAAGTGTCTCAAAAAAATTTTGCAAGCAGTAACACTTTACCCAAGATGACCAAGCAAAAGGGGACCAATCCAAAGATTTGGGGAATAGTGCAGAGAACTGTACTACTGGCAATTCACTAGGGACTGCTGCAGCTAAAAAGGCAAGTCAGCCAAAAACAAAAAAAGGTTAAAACCCATACTAAGTCAATTGTTAGCTCTACATTTGATATGACTCAGGCTTTGACCCAAAAGAAAGTTACAATGCCATTGGTAGAATTGTTGAAAATAAAGGAGCACAAAGAAGCTACTTTTCTTTATTTTCTAAAATATCAGACAACAATACATCTTTACCTATAGGTACCAAGAAGGATGAAAAGGATCAAGAGCAACAAATTCTAGAAATATATGTGGGAACAACAATTACTCAAGAACCTTCCTAGGTTGATCCTTTTTATGTAACTTTATTAGTCAATAATAGGCTAATTAAAAATTGTATGATAGACTCTGGGGCTGCTGCAAATGTGATGCCATATGGTGTCATGAAGGAACTGGGACTGTCAGTGAGTACTTTGTATGGGAAATGTTATGCCATGGATAATAGAGAAGTACCTATTGTAGGTACAATGAAGGATGTAGAGGTAAAAATAGCAGCATTCCCTGAAGCTACCTACAAGATGGACATAATAGTAACTGACACTAAACCTCATTATGGCATGCTATTATCTAGACAATGGGCTGCAACAGTTGGGGGAAATGTTCAATTTGATCTGTCATATGCAACGATCCCAGTAAATGAAAGTCAGGTTAAGTTGTATAGAGAACCATGTGCTCCTAGGGTAATTGAGAAAATAGATCCTAATATGCTCAATTGTCTGGTTGATGTGGACCTTGATAATTTCATAGTAGAACTAATTCAGCCTCAATTGAAGAATATTGATCCCATTATCAACGAATTGGAGTCTTGACAAGAGGGCTTGTGGCACATGTACTTTGATGGAGCTTGTTCTAAAGAAGGATCTGGATCAGGTGTACTTTTTGTGTCCCCATCAGGTATTACTTTCAAATACTCTTTTCTATTGGCTTTCCATTGTATAAATAAAATAGTTGAATATGAGGCCTTATTATTAGGGTTGGAAATTGCTAAGAAGCATGGAATTCAGTCATTAAGAGTATTTGGAGATTCAGAGTTGGTATTGTATCAGATAAGGTAAATTATTAGGGCATATTGTCTCCAGGAAAGGGGTTAGAATAGACCCTGAAAGGATTGAAGCTATAAATACCGTACTCAGCCAAAGAATGTTAAAGGAATTCAGTCTTTTTTGGGCAAGGTGAATTTTGTTAGAAGATTTATAGCTAACTTTGCTGAAATTGTTAAGCCTATTGTTAAATTACTTAAAAAGGATGCAAAGTTTTCTTGGGATGAAGAAGTTGCACAGGCTTTTGACAAAGTTAAGAAGGCTATTTAGGAGGCACCAGTGTTGAAATCCCCTGATTATAATAAACCCTTCTCATTATTTTATTTTTCTTCTTATCACACAGTAGCGACAGTCCTGCTTCAAAAGGATGATGAAGGATATGAACATCCAATTTCTTTCTATAGCAAATCTTTACAGGCTACTAAGTTAAAGTATGAAATCATGGAGAAGCGAGCATATGCTCTAGTCAAGTCTGTAAAAGCATTTAGGCCCTATCTTGTAAATGCAAGAATAAGCAGAGTCAAGGTATGTGTGGTGATTTCACCTTGATGTGAAAGCACTTATCACAGACACCCATCTGATTAGATGTTTCCAGATCATCAGAATCATTCCTACAAGCAAAAAACAAAGAAAATATTATGCCCCCAATCCTTGCTCCTCTTAGTCAAGATAGACTTCCTCGAGTTACTTAGAGGGAATAATAAGCAAAAGCCAATGTAAAAGACTATTAGATTTTGCCAAGATCAAGGGGTCAATGAAATGTACAAAATAGAGACACAATATAGGACAAGAATAAACTGTATTCTCATCAATAGAAAATGATTCAATAGTAATCAACTGGATTAACAAATACAATGAATAGAGGCTTGCTTATATAGGCAAGGCTAGGGATATGTATGAGCACACAAACATGACATGTGGCTCAATAAGAAACAAGGGTAGGTAGGAAATAGGTGTGGATAGGTAGGAGAAATAATATAATATTCCACATGAGGTGGATCACCCACCGAAGGTGGAATTATCACTCCACAATAAGTGGATATGATAGTGTAATAACAAGATCAACACCATGAAAGGTGGAATTTCTCCTACACACACTATCCCAATGTGGCACAAACACCCAAGTGTCTCATATCCAAACTACTATGAAATGCATTATCCTAAGTAAACTTAAGTAAGTGTAATAATATCCATGATGAATAATTATTTACACCAACACCCCCCCTTAAGTGCAACTTAGGGGAATGCACTTAAGTCGACAATGCAACTAAGCAATGAAATCTCTCACAAAGTGGGGAAAGAGAGAAAAACCCAATGGGAAAAAACCCTCCCCCAAAAGAGAGATGAAAGCTATACAAGAGAACTCTCATAGAAGAATGTGAGGAACAAAACCCCATGTGAGGAAAAAGTCCCCCCCATATGAGAGAAGAAGAGAAGTCAAACTGTGATCCTCCCTCAATGAAGAATCTGCACCAATGATAGAAGCTCGATGTATGAAGAAACTGCTCCACGAACGTCGAACAACATTCCTCCCTTTAGGAAGAAACAAAACCAAAGGTGTATCCATGAAGTCTCCCCAATCATGAAGGGAAGATGTATGAAGAAAACTCATGATGAAAGGAATCTCTGAAAACTACTCAAGTGTCCCCATGTCGATGCTGAAAGATACCCCTTCCAAAGGTGGTAAACTGTGCCACATTGCTGAAAAAGGCACTCCAAGATCTAGTGGAGATGGATGTAGAACATGTCCCAAAGACTCACATGTCTCCTCAAAACATAAAGAGACCTCCTCCAACTGCTGTACATAAGTATCCACAATCATGTCAACCTCGAAAGAATGATCATGTAGAGAATGAACAAGAGGGTCAGAGTGTGCCCTCGCAACAATCGAAGAAGGATCACCTTCATCAAAGAGAAGATGAATGTCATCAATGATGTCTCCCAAATCTGCAATGTAGGATTCCACAAACAAACCTGCAATATCTGTCAAGTAATCATCCCATGAATCTGAAGCTGGAAGACAATGAATATCCTGCTGCACTGAATCACATGAAGGCAAAACTGTCGCACTATCTGCATCATCAGGTACAATAGGTGATGTGATATCAATATGAGGAGATGAAATACAAGACTCAAGAACGGGGTCACATGTGAGAATCCCCATGTTCAAGTGTCCAAAGTTCTCCTCAAAATCTGAACCATCACAAGAAATGTGATCATCATGTGTAGAATCATCAAATGTGAAATCATCATCATCAACAAAATCTAAAAAAGAGTATAACCGAGATGCATGATCAACCACCCCAGTCGCAATGATAGCTCTAGTCTCCAAGTCTCTAATGAAAACTGAGTCAGGTGTGAACTCCACAACTCTCTTAGTTGCGCCATGTGTGATTTGATAGATAGAAAGGAGATTGTTTGTCAAGTGTGGTACACACAACACATCATTGAAGGAGTTATCCCCAATGTCAATAGATCCTTTCCCAATCACATCCATGTATGTATGATTGCCCATCAAAATCTGTGGCATGGTGCAAGGCTTGAATGTAGAGAACATAGACTGTGAAGATGCCATATGATGAGAAGCCCCTGAATCTAGAAGCCATCTCTCTGAATCATGACTGATAGTAGCACATAGAGCTTTTCCTTTTCTTGTTCCAAAAGAGTGAGTCTTTCCACTTGTAGAAGCCATGAATGCTTGCCCTTTTCCTTTTGAATGTGAGGAAGTGGAAGTTGATGAATCATCCTTCTTGTAGACTTTAGGCAAATCAATGTTATGCTTTTTGATGATATGTGTGAGCTCATCAATCTTCTTAGAATAGCAACGATGCTCCTCATGACCAATCTTTTTACAATAAGCACAAGTAGTTCTCTCTCTCTTTGGTGAATTATCTCTCTTGGAAGAGGATGAATCTCCTTGTTGTGGAGAAGATGGTGCTTTTTCCTTAGGCTTTGATTGCCATTTCTTCTTGTTTGAGTTGTCCTTTCCTTGATTTCCTTTGTTCCCTTGATTTGCCACTAATGCTTGAGACTTAGAAGCCTTAAGAATGCCCATGCTTATCAACTTAGTTTGTTCCATCATCAACATTTCATTGAAAGCATCAAATGTAGGCATTATGTAGCTTGAACCCATTGTCATCCTATGGGTTTGGAAACTAGAAACAAATGCTGCATATTCTTGTGGAAGCTTGCCTATCAAGTTGAATATCAATTGAGTATCCTTCTTATCAATGCCACAATCTTTGAGTTGTGCCCTCAACTCATTTGCCTTAGTGACATAATCTTGTATAGTATCCAAGTTCTTGGGATCTAACATGGTGAGATCACTATCAATTTGATATCCCCTAATCTCATCAACTTGACCATACAAGTCTTGAAACTTTTTCCAAGCATCCTTGATTAGAGTACATTTCTCAATATGAAAAATGAGATCCTTTGATACATACTTTCTTAAGGTACCAATTGCCATGATATTTTTAGTGAGCCAATCTAAGTGACCAACTGGATCAGCCTTAGGATCAGCTGGAGCAACAATAGTTCCATCAATGTAATGAGTGAGTCCTTTTTCCATAAGTTTACTCCATGCATCAGTTTTCCAAGTAGCATAGTTATGTGGAGTTAAGAGAGGAAACTTAGAAGAACCCATAGCAGCAAAAAGGAAGGAACACAAGAGCACAAAAGCACAAGAGACACCCCCCCAAATTCACTCAATCAAAGTACCCCCCCTAAAGTGATGATTTTGGCACTTTATACTTAGTGCGATTACAATGAGCCACTTGCAAAACAAGGCAAAGTGGACTTATGATGCAAATTTTACAAATTCTCAAATGAGATACAAGAGACTTCAATCAATAGTGCAATGAATCTAACTGAAATTCAAACAAATATACAAGTACCAAGAGAGCCAAAAATGGCCAAGATCTGAAAGTACAATTTCTACTTACATTGGCATCAATCTGATAGCATCATGTGAAATTAGAAGAAAAAATACGCACTTTCAAAAAAAACGGCACCTAAAAAGGAGGTCGTATGACCCCAAACGAAGCCTTTGAAGTTGCAAAAACTGGGATTACTCAGGTACAGTCACCAAAAACTGCATTTTCTGAAAAATCCGTGCATCAAAATCAAAAAATTTCTTCACCACTATGGAGAGCACAAAATTATAGCCCATTTCAAAAAAAATTGCACCCAAAAAGGAGCAAAAATGAGCAAGTTATGGCCATTTGAAGTTGAACTGCAAAATCAAAAATGCAAATGGGAGGGGGTCCAAAAATTTTCAAACCCTGCTGATGTGGCGCTGACGTCAGCAATTCACGGGGTTAAATTTGATGGCCATATGACCGTCGCAAAATGTCGCCTTCTGCTGACTGGACGTCCGTACTGTACGGACGGATGACGTGGCAGGCTGACTGTGTAGCTAACTGTGTAATCCGTACTGTACGGATTTGTTGATTGGGCAGGCTGATTCGGCAGGTGACTGGTGTACGGAAGCCTGCGTGTCTCTGTACGGAAAGCTGACGTGTCTCTCTACGGGTGTACCCGCGGGCCAGTGGCCGCCTGCCACGTGGCGGGCGCGGATTCGCCGGTCTCGTGTCTGCGTGGCGGAGGAGGCGCTGCCGGAGAGAAAGATCCGGGCCCGGGAGCTGAGGTCGCCGGGAGTGGAGGGAGTCGATGGAAGCGGGGCGACCGGCGGCGTGGTGTGGACAAGCAGCGGGGAGGCGCCGGAGATGCCAGAAGCGAAGCAGGGAAGCTGTGCTCGGGGAGGACGCGGTCTGGGCTGGGCGGAGACCGGCGGTGTCGGCGGCGATCTGCGGCGGTCGTCGGTGTTCGACCGAGAAGCGGGAGATGCAGGGTACGGGACCTGCGTCAGGCGGCGTACACACCTGCCAGGTACGGGTACGGGTACTGTCTCTACAGACCTGTAGGGACACGCTGCACGGGGGGGGGGGTCTGCGGACCCCCCAAAAAACCACTTTTTTGTTTTTTGTTTTTTTTTTTCAATTTTTTGATTCTTTTTTTTTTTGAAAAAAAATATTTTTCGGAAAATAAAGAATTTTTTTTTTTTTTTTTTTTTTCGAAAAAAATATAATAATTTCCGAAAATCCGTACGATATAAGCAAAATTGGAGAAAAAAATTTTCTCACCAAAATAGGCCGACTTTATAACCAAAATTCATGGAAACGACCTTTTGGACGCAATGGCGGGGTCGGATCTGGTCTAGGACGCCTCCAAAAGATGTTGCTCCTCAAATCTGCCTCTTGACATCGCAATAATGCCTCTTCAAGACGAATCAATGAAGCCCCAATGGCTCTGATACCATGTTGGATTTTGCCAACATCAAGGGGTCAATGAAATGTACAAAATAGAGACACAATATAGGACAAGAATAAACTGTATTCTCATCAATAGAAAATGATTCAATAGTAATCAACTGGATTAACAAATACAATGAATAGAGGCTTGCTTATATAGGCAAGGCTAGGGATATGTATGAGCACACAAACATGACATGTGGCTCAATAAGAAACAAGGGTAGGTAGGAAATAGGTGTGGGTAGGTAGGAGAAATAATATAATATTCCACATGAGGTGGATCACCCACCGAAGGTGGAATTATCACTCCACAATAAGTGGATATGATAGTGTAATAACAAGATCAACACCATGAAAGGTGGAATTTCTCCTACACACACTATCCCAATGTGGCCCAAACACCCAAGTGTCTCATATCCAAACTACTATGAAATGCATTATCCTAAGTAAACTTAAGTAAGTGTAATAATATCCATGATGAATAATTATTTACACCAACAAAGACAACACACAAAGAAAATTTCATGGATATCTCAAACAATTTAGTGATTGTTTTCAGTAGTCTTGTTTTGCTTGTTTAATCAGTGATAAAACTCTTCAGTAGTTAGGAGACAGGTGACTGACTTGGAGTGGATGACCGGGTATCACTGTCTGAAAGATGACTTGGTTGATATTGCTTAGGACATGTAAATTGCTCAGCTGATTACCCTAAGACTAGGATAGTGATCGGTTTCAAGCCACGAGGGTCCCAAAAGAACCAAGATGTCACGAAAGTGACTAAGATATATGTACAAGCTAAAGCAAAGATGCAGGAAAGAAAAAATGTCAATGTTGCATTGATAGATGGAGTGCTTGAGTACAAGAGGCGCCTTTTTGCCAGGTTTTCACCTGCTTAGCAAAGATCCCTTTTTTTTAGGACTTTTTCTAAATTTTAGGATTTCTTCAAGACTTTTTCTGATTTTTAGGATTTCTTCAGGACTTTTTCTGATTTTTTAGGATTTCTTTAGGACTTTTTATGAATTTTATGATTTTGTTTGGGACTTTTTACGATTTTTAGGAGTTTGTTCAGGACATTTTATGATTTTTTAGGATTTTGATGTTTGCCCCTAGTGTCTAGCAAGGCAAAAGATATTTTGAGTACATGAATGGATAAGTGAATGATGGTGGATGCTTTCAAGGACTATCTCACAATGTTAATCCAAGCACAAGGTCTAGATATAGCAATGTAAAGAAAGGATTTTAGTGATGTAAAGCAAAGATTTTAGGATAATGAAGCTATATGGTCCAAAGAAGTGGCCATGTCAAGAGGTTTGTGGAAAGCATGTTTTTGCATTTTGTCCATAGTGTTGATCAAAGATCAAGGGATAGATTTGGATAGGAGGCAAATATGATAATCAAGATCAAAGGTGGTAATGAAGGATGTAAGAAAGCAATGGATAGGAGCTAAAGGGTCTGGATCAAGTGCAATATATAGGACATACCAAACTTGTAAAGATCCTTAACCTTGTCAAGATCAAAGGTGGAAAAGGGATATGAATGTAGATAGAGCAAATGAGGGATAATGGAGGATGAAGGATAATAGATGGATGTACATGGATGGAGCTTGCCCCCAGGGTAAAGTGCAAAAGGATAATGGATTACTCATGATGCCCGTTTGCCAAGTTTTCATCATGGTACTTTCCCAAGGCTCCACAAGAAGTGGTTTTCACTCGTGGACGAAATTATTTCTCTTTACTTCTTTTTTTTTCACTTTTTCATCATTTTTTTCTCTTTTGGAAAGATATTGGAGGCATTATAGGGGATGGAAGAAGGACCCCAGCATCTCACTTCTTTTGATGGTACCCTTAGAATATGAGTTGCAATAGACCATGGCTATGAAGGTATGCTCAAAGATGTTGGCAAGATAATGAAATGAAACTAGGGCAAGGATTTATGCAAAGGATTGGATAAGAGGGATGGAAGGGTGAAAAAGAGGTGTTGGATAATGGATGGGATGTTGGAAGAATTGTGTATGGCTAGATGGAAATTTTGGAAAGATCAACATTGGCACACACCTTGAGGGATGGTGGATACATGGAAGAGAAGTAAATATCAAATTTTTAGATTTGGATGGAGAAAAGGTTACAGATTTTGGGGCATAAGAACCCAAAATGGATGAAGGAGGTGATGGAGGAATAGACACAGAAGGTTTGGATGGAGGAACAACAATTTTGGATGCCAATTTTGATTTTTCTTTAGACTTTTGTGCTTCAAGCAACCGCTTAGGGATCCACATGGTTTATGATTTTTCATGCTTTTGTAGTTCCTTAGAGCGCATTGCTTCTACAAGTGCCTTAGGAACCCATATAAATTTTGACTTTTTTTCTTTCTTTGTGGGCCTTTGTGGCATTTTGTATTTTTCTTTTTCTTTTTGGATCATATTTTTCTTTATTTTGATATGTTGATTAGATGGGACATGTTGATCCTTGAATACATGTGGATTGCGTGATTTATGACTTTTATGCTTGGCATCCAAATTGATTGGAGGGAGATGCGTGGGTAGATAGGAATGATATGGAGGTCTTTTAGATGAATGGAAGGTACTTGAAGATGTGTGCCTTTGTTGATCCTGCATAAGGGATGGAGGGATATAGGGACCTAGAATGGATGGAAGGGGAGAAGGAGAAAGCGTATATTTGGATTTAACTAGAGAAATGTAGGATTTATGAGAGATACCAACATCTTGAGAGTGAGAAATGTAGCCAATATAATCAAGATTTTCTTTTATAGTAGGGGGTTCTAATATACCCTGTTCATGAATGTCTAACCCTTTTCTTTGATAATGCATGCTTTGAAAGATCCTTTTAATAAAGGGTTTCTTCTTACTTTTGATGCTAGAGGCAAGTCCATTTTGAGGTGGAGGTGGTTTGCAAGGTATGATAGGATCATGAAGTGAACATGGAGGATTATGACAAGGAGATGAAGGGATACTTTGATCTTGACATGGAAGAGGACCATTGGATAGAGTAGGAAGGGTGTTTGACTCTTCATTTTGAATAGGATCGTTTGAAAAGGTGGAAGAGGCATCATGATCTTGCTTAGGAAGTGGATTAGGAAGGGGATTTGGAATGATGATTTTCTCTTGAGATGGAAATGGATCATCCTAGAAGAAATGGAAAGGTAAAAGGGGATCATCATGGGATTCTATGGAGGTAGCATCTTTTTCAACCATTGGATGGGATTGAAGATTTTTGGTGTCTTGATCTTGATATATGATAGGACTTGTTTCTTCATTTTTCATATTATCCTCTTGACATGGAGCCACTTCTAAGGAAGGGGTAGGATTATGCATAGGCGTAGGGGATTCTTGGAAGATATCCATATTTGGGCATGATGGGGAAGAATTTTGGAAAGGGCCTTCTGGAGTGGGTATGATTGTAATTGGAGTGCATGATGGAATAGGATCTGGGATTTTTAAATCTTTAGAGGAACTTGTATCAATATTTCCATTAACTTGGATTTTCATAGGAGATAGCCCTTGAAGGTAAACATGAGAAGTTTCATTGTTTGAAGGAGATGGTATGGATTGTTTCTGAGAATTTTTAGGAGATCGAGGCATTACAAAAGAGATGGAGGCCACATGTAAGCCATTGCTAGACACAGATTCATAATTTTGATCATGCTTAGAAATAGTTCCTTCTTTTTCTTTAGGTGAGTCATTAGGATCTTCAATTTCAATGCCATCATTATCAATGAGATCTTGAATCTTATGTTTTAATTCTATGCAATGTGAAGTCTTATGTTCATTTTGTCTATGATATGCACAATACTTACTCAGAATTTCACATCCCCGTGTGGTCTTTTTAGGCAATATGATAAGATTATGCTCAAGAGGCTCTTTCAAAGTTGACTCAATAGATTGCCCCAAAGGTGTAAACTGTCTATCTAGAGGATATTTGGAGGAAATTGTTACTACTTATCAAATTGCCATTAGTTTCATATCCAAAGTCATACTATATATTCTAGTCGGTTAGTATTACCGAATCATGCTGTTGGTACACACAGAGAAGTCGGTATGAACAGTCTAGTCGGTTATAGAAGAAAGTAGTCACAGAACGCAGTATTCACCGAGTTGTTTACCAAGTAATGTTTCATGCCTACCGAGCGGTAAAGTTAACTCATCGAGTTGATATTCACTGAGTGAAACGTTTTACCAGATACATTGAACCTGGACATGCACATGAAAACATGTTACAAGATCGAGGCACATCTAGCCGTTTTTGCATTGGAAATTGCACTAGAAGATTGTGTATGATTACAAGGTTAATCTAACCAATGAAATATTTTGTTTAGTTATTCATTCGAGGAATCTTTTTGTAAGATCGAAGCAATGATTCAGATCACCGCTGTAAGAGATCTATTTATACAGCATGATTTTAGGGTTAGAAAAAGAGAGATATACAAGAGATGTGAGATATGTGTGTGTATGCATGAAAGAAGACTGTTACAGAGACACAGAGAGGTCACCGAGAAGGTTATCAGTGAACAATCGAAGAACAGAGTAAATAGAAGGGTTTACCGAGTTACAATATGGGTTACCGAGGTATGCTACAAGCTAGGTAATCTTATTCTGAGCACATAGAATCTACTATAACATTTCAAATGTAAAGATGCAGATATTTGTAATGATTCTATTCTAATATTTTGAAGTTGTAGGAGAAACCTTTAACAGGGTAAAAGACTCTAACCAAGTCTATAAATTGTAAATCCTTTAACCAAGTGCAACATTTATATAGTGTTGTAAAATCCTTTAGTAAGGTAGATCTAACTGATCTTGATACTCCTAATAGGGTAAACTATCAGAAATAGCTAAATGTAGCTCTAACCAAGCATTCTTTATTATTGCAGTAGTGAAGTTGTGGGTGCCATCCCCATCGCAGTTTTTCTCTCTAATCAAGAGTTTCTGCGTGACCAAAATATATGTGTTATAGAGTGAATTATGTATGATTGTTATCTGTTGATTTTAGTTTTATTTTATGTTACTGCACTATTCTGTTTATGCATAACAGTAAGGTTATTATCAAAGAAAAGTTTTGGAGTACTGATTCACCCCTCCCCTCTCAGTACATTAGCTTTCCATATTGGGCCTAACAATTGGTATCAGAGCCTGAATCTTGGAAAAGAGTTTAACTACCTAAAGAGAAAGATCTTATCAATGGAAGGCTACAAAAAATCTCGGAGGATTGTGCATCTTCAAGAAGAGCTGGATAATGCAAATCAAGTGATTGCAAAAATGTAGAAGCAAATGCAAAAATCTCTGAAAGTAAGGAGAAGATTATCTAATGACTTGCAGGATTCTCAAGAGCTAGTGGAACAAATCGAGACATCATCTGAGAATAGAATATCTGAAGAGACTGAAGAAATGATTGGAATGTTGAAAGAAAAGAACAAAGTATTGGCTGATCAACTGAAAGCAATGGAAAGAAAACATGAACATTTCAGTACACAGATGACTAAAAATCTAGATGCATTAAGGATAACCGAGGATAAAGCAAGAGATCTACAAAGAGAGAAACAACAACTTGAAGCTCTAGTATCTGATAAGGATGATGAAATCATAAGGTTAACAGGTATTCAACAAAATATGACAGATCAACTAGGTTATGCACATCATGAAGCAATTCTAAAGAATGATGAAAATCAATCATTGAAACTTGAAGTATCAAGGTTGACTGGTGAACTTGAAACAAAGAAGAAATCCAAAGAAACATTGGAGAAAAGTTATCAAGCATCAAATATGTTGGATGAGAAACTAAATACAAGAAGACCCTACAAAGATGCGGGACTTAGTTACAAAGGAAAAGACTCTACCGAGAAAGGAATTCATACTACCGAGAGAGGAGAATCATCAAAACAAGCTGGAAACAGGATTAACATCAAAAGGAAGAAGCCTATTTGCTACTACTATGGAAATCAAGGTCATACTACCAACATATGCCAGATCAAAAAAGGTAAGCAATTGAATATCTCTAAGTCCAATGGATATTTTTATAATTGCAATAAATATGGTCACACACCTAATCAATGTAGGACAAAGTCTGTTAACAACTATCAGAAGGCAAAATTCAAAGGGTTTTGTAAAAATTGCAATAGATATGGACATAGTACCGAGAAGTGTTGGTTTAAGCAAAAGAACTACATGAAGTATCCACATCGAGAAAACACTGGAGGTTACCAAACTCACACAGATCCTTACCAACAATATGTAGCAATACCATGGGATCACAATACAAGGATATGGTGCGAATGTTGTGGAAGATATGGACATATAAGTGCCAACTGTTTTATAAGATTTGGAATGAACAACCGGAGATCATGGAGAAATCCTGGTATGGCATGTTTTCATTGTCACAAAGCTGGACATTTAGCTGGAGATTGCAGAGATCAACCGAGAAGAGACATTGAAGAGATAAAAGAAAAATTCAAGATGATTTGGAAAAAGAAAGAAATTATGTCTGATGAAGAAAGCACCTTACCTACCGAGTTAGGTGCACCTATTTCAAATTAGTCAAGAAAAGGTATGAAGGGACTGCATTCTTTAAAAGTTAAATCATAACAGATCCTATTCTATTATGTACAAAATTCAAAATCTGCATAGTTAAGATGCAATTAGTCAGTTTATATACTATACAGGAAACCTGTCAAGTCGGTTAATAAAGGAAAATTGGTTACTCGGTGAAAATAGAAAAAGGAGTAAATCGGTAAAAGGTGAACCGAGTGCATTTAATATCTTGACCTAACTTGCACGGAGCCCGATAAGGTATTTTTGAGTACTTAAAAGTGTTTTCGCGGTCATTTTCATTCACTCAAGTTTTTGGGAAGCAGAGCAGAGAAAATTAAAGTGATCAAACTTCATTCAGAGAAAATTTCAAGGTATTTACATCAATCTATTCACACTGTTAAGCTGGTTTCCGATCTAGTCAAATTGCTATTGTCTACCGAGTGTGAAGCGTCAGTCATTTGTAAACCCTAAGGATAATTTGTCAAATCTTACCTGAAACCTACCATGGCACCCAAGATCCAAGACCCTGTAGTTGTCCAAAATGTGGAGAAGCCCTCGCTGAAATATTCTCTAACTCCTAAAGTTTCCTCAGAACCGGATGATAAAACTACATTCTCACTCATCCCGGATCGAGTCTTGTTAGTAGAAGATGTCAGATTCTTTACCAAATGCCGTGTTGAGGAACTCGGTCATGTAGAGATTAGTGACACATATGATGAATTGTGCACTGATGGCAAACTGGATAGAAAATTTGAGTATATCAAAATCAAGGGATTAACTGAAGCCCTAGTCTATCCCCATGTGTTCAAACCCTAGTGGGTTAAGTTTGTATTGAGCAGAGTACATGATGATTTCATGTGGCTACAAGAGAAACCGTTGAAGATCACGAAGGAAGTCATTCACCTGATCACCGGGTATCCCATCTACGATCATGCTCGTGCACAGAAAATGATATCACAAAAGGAGCTAATCAGTCTAACCAGAGTAGAATCTGATTACCGAAGACTGAAACTGAATAATGTCACTGATGTAGAACTAAAGTTTACAATTAGAGTTATTGGCTACTATTTCTTCCAATCTGCAAGGGAAAACAATGTACCATGTGCTGTAGTAGACTTGGCCTACAAAATAGTGAAGAAGGGAATGAAAGTAGACTTATGTGAAGTGATACTAAAGAACTTGTTTGAGAACCTGAACACAATAAGGAAGCAGAAGAAGAACAACTCGGCAAATACACTAAAGTTCGGTTCACTACTTGTATGTATGTTTTTCTATTTTGAGAAGTTCTTTCCCTCAGTCGGTAAAGTAGTATGGGAGCTACACCGACCTATCACCCATCAGATCAATGACTACATCAAGAAGTTAGGAGATAACTTTAATGATATCATGGATGATTACTTCAGCAAATTCCAAGAGAAAATGCACAACAGGTACAGGATTCCACCACAGCTGGTCGAAAAATACAAGGATGAAATATGTTTTGAAGTCGACACTGATTATTGCTATGTAAATGCTATTGAACCGAGGACTCAATCATTGCAACCAATGGGTTATGAGATTGATTATGATATTACACAACAACAAATTGATGCCTATTTATCACTGCCAAGGCATGCAACCGAACTAAGGTATGGAACCTATGAAGAGGTGAAGGAGAAAGTAAAAATGAGCATTGTAGTACCTAAGGCTACAAGAAAAGCTACAAAGATGATAAAGGTTTTATTTGAGAAATTCGGAGAAGAATCCTCCTCTACACCTGTCAAAGGCAATCTTGCCATTACCGAAGAGGAATCAGAAGCACAAGAAGCTACAATAACATTAAGCACAGAGTTGCCAAAGGGTAAAGTTCTGAAAAGAAAGAAACAGGACATCGCAAAGGCCCTACCAACTCCACCAACAAAGAGACCCAACACCAGAGCATCAGCTGCATCACTGAGTAAGAAGCAAAAGAGTGTTACTGCACCAAAGGTAACCAAGACTTACAAGAAATCTACTCAAAGACTCATCTTGGCAAAAGAGTCGAGTGATACAGAGTTTGATGATGCAAACAAATTCCAGATTGTGAAAAGCAAAAAGGTAAACATTCACAGTGTTGAAAACTTTTGAGCCAATCTTAAAGAATACGGTGGATTTGTAGGATTCAGATATGTTAAGTATGAGACTAGGAATAATGATGAGAAATGACAGATTGAAGAAGCTATCATCTGTACACTTCTGAAGTTTCAGTTAGCGCCATTAGAACTAGCAAAGTCACTTCCGAGTGAACTCTACTTACATATTGATAACAGATGGAAATATGCAATGGACTCAGAGAGACAAATAAGAGAAAGAAGTCTAGTCCATCTATTTCCTAACTTGTCCGTAATAGAAATCAAGGAGCATTTAACCACATACAATTCTAAATTTCTTGTGAAACAAAGAGCCTTAAAATTGATGAATGGGCTATATATAGATGTGGAGAATGAGACTAAAGCCAAGTGGCAGGAGATCTTCAAACAAAAGGATGTCGGTGAACAATCTCAAATTGAAATTGTTGATGTCACCGAGCAAGATCCAGATGTCACCGAGCAAGGTCCAGACCCGGTTGACACTATACAAATTGATGAAGATGTAATGGATGAAGCCGCACCTGAGCAGGAAATGATTGAAGGCACCACTTATGCAAAACTTGTCTCTAGTGAATCTGTCTTAGAACAAGTTCAGCCTTATCTGCTGGTGAAGCCACCAGTCTCAATCGAAGCTCCCAAGGACACTGAGAAAGGCACCGAAGGTAACAAATCTGAAGCTACAGGAGATACAATTAACAAATCTGAAGCTGCAGGTGATACAACCAAAGATCAGACGTCTCAAGCACAGACAAGCACTGCAAATGTTACAATTGAGACCCCTATCACCAAGCCACCCAAAGACACTGCAATGGCTACAGGAATGGACCAAATTGTTGCATCTACCAAGCAACCTAGTGAGGGTCAGCAAGCCTCTCAAGCACTTGTCTTAGTGCCTCAGACCAAAGGAAAAGAAAAGAAGGTGAGAAAGCATGGTTTTAAATTTGACTTATCTAAACCGATCGTGTTGCCCAATGTAGACATCTCCAAATTGAAAGGGCAAGCACTCACTAAATTTGGTGAACTATGCAAAGCAAAGGCCGAACAGGAGAAGCAACTAGCCATACAGAAAAAGAATAAAATACTTCAGAAGGTTAGGACACTACTAACAAAAATGCTACCATCAACAACAATGTCAATCGATGCAGCCATCCATATTCAGTTGGATGAACTCCTCAATCAGATTGAAGCATCTGGAGTTGATGCATCTGAGTACTTAAGCAAGCTCAAGGATAAAGAGCTTACAACAAAAATGATAGAGGAAGTATAGAAATCAATTGTCGTTGGCAAGGTAAAACTTGTCAAATTCATTGCTGAGTTGTCCCCTCAACTCAACCATATTCTTTATTTATTCCAGAAACTATGTACATTTTCCTTATTTATTAAAGATATCAAAAATAAAACTGATGCAATTGAGAAAGAGATCACTGATCTCTCATCTAAGTTGACCACTGAGCCTAATTCAGTTCAGAAATTTTACACAAAGCTACAATAGCTCATGGCTCAACAGTTAGAATTGAGGAATGAAGAGCATAAAATCAGGATGGATATAATGACCCTTCAGACATTATTCCTTCCTCATCTCTCATCAGTATAGGAATAGATCAACCGAGCTACACGCTTATCAACTACACAAGAGGGAACCACTCTTGATGGCTTTATATCACTCTTATCTGATATTCAAGCACAAATTTCTTTAATGGAAAGTGTCAAGGACTCACTCTCAGTCACCCTCACCGACGCCCGGACCAAGTATAAGACTATTTTTGATCAGTTACCGCCTCCGGATGGAAATTAAGTTTTTAATGTTTGTCAAAAAGGGGGAGTAATATTATGATACTACATAGAGGAAAGTAATACCCAACAAAGGGGGAGTAATTCTACATTTGGAGAGTAATACAATTTTGATAACACACTTTTGAGTATTGTATACAAGGGGAGTATACCGTGCAGAATATACAGAGCATTCAGAGAACACAAGTACAGAACAGAACTGAACATGCAAAATTCAGAGTTATGTACAGAATAATTATAAGGGGAGTATATCTGCATATACTATTTTATTGACTATTGTATATATTGTCAAGTATAGTCATTTTGCAAGTATATAGTTTTTGAGTTATGACTTTGTAATAGTTTTTGTCAAACATCTCAACTAATGTCAAAAGGGGAGATTGTTACTACTTATCAAATTGACATTAGTTTCATATCCAAAGTCATACTATATATTCTAGTCGGTTAGTATTACTGAATCATGCAGTCGGTACACACAGAGAAGTCGGTATGAATAGTCTAGTCGTTTACAGAAGAAAGTAGTCACAGAACGCAGTATTCACTGAGTAATGTTTCATGGCTACCGAGCGGTAAAGTTAACTCACCGAGTTGATATTCACCGAGTGAAACATTTTACCAGATACATTGAACTTGGACATGCACATGAAAACGTGTTACAAGATCGAGGCACGTCTAACCATTTTTGCATTGGAAATTGCACTAGAAGATTGTGTATGATTACAAGGTTAATCTAACCAATGAAATATTTTGTTTAGTTATTCATTCGAGGAATCTTTTTGTAAGATCGAAGCAATGAATCAGATCACCGCTTTAAGAGATCTATTTATACAGCATGATTTTAGGGTTAGAAAAAGAGAGATATACAAGAGATGTGAGATATGTGTGTGTATGCATGAAAGAAGACTGTTACAGAGACACAGAGAGGTCACCAAGAAGGTTATCAGTGAACAGTCGAAGAACAGAGTAAACAGAAGGGTTTATCGAGTTACAATATGGGTTACCGAGGTATGCTACAAGCTAGGTAATCTTATTCTGAGCACATAGGATCTGCTATAACATTTTAGATGTAAAGATGCAGATATTTGTAATGATTCTATTCTAATATTTTGAAGTTGTAAGAGAAACCTTTAACAAGGTAAAAGACTCTAACCAAGTCTATAAATTGTAAATCCTTTAACCAGGTGCAACATTTATATAGTGTTGTAAAATCCTTTAGTAAGGTAGATCTAACTGGTCTTGATACTCCTAATAGGGTAAGCTATCAGAAATAGCTAAATGTAGCTCTAACCAAGCATTCTTTATTATTGCAGTAGCGAAGTTGTGGGTGCCATCCCCACCGCAGTTTTTCTCTCTAATCAAGAGTTTCTGTGTGACCAAAATATATGTGTTATGGAGTGAATCATGTATGATTGTTATTTGTTGGTTTTAGTTTTATTTTATGTTACTGCACTATTATGTTTATGCATAACAGTAAGGTTATTATCAAAGAAAAGTTTTGGAGTACTGATTCACCCCTCCCCTCTCAGTACATTAGCTTTCCATATTGGGCCTAACAGAAATGTCTTTATGTCTTGGTGAAGGTGTCTTGTGAGCCTGTTTGAGATTTGGCTTTTGATTTTGAATTATTTGTTGTTCCATCTTATGTAATTGTTTTAGCATTTCTTGAAGTCTAGTGTTCTTAATATCATAAATTTTTATCTTAAGAGGGGTCATTGAATATTTTTGTTGGGCTTGAATGTCATATATTTCTTTCTTGATATCTTGAGTCATTTGAGCCAAGGTAGCCATGGGAATTGGAGCTAAGGTAGCCATTTACAGTTGATAGCGAGAGGTGTTACCGATGTAAAGGTGAGATCAAAGCTAGTTGTTCGTTGAGGCTAGACATTGATGTTGAAACTTATGCGGGTGAAATACACTGACTCCGATTTTGAGTTGAGGCTAAGTAGCCTAAGTGATACTCGAGAGTGATTTTTGGACAATAGATTGGTTGATTGGGTTAGGTTGATTGAGATAGCTAAGAGGTAACTGACAAAATCATGCAATGCAATGGCAGGGGTACACTATCAAGATTGTTTATGCTCAGAATTATGATGTCCAGTTTTATGCTCGTTGTAGACTGATTTAAGAAGGTTTGACTATTTTGACTGACTAGAATAGGAATTCGTACGACAAAGTTTCCAGACCCAGATGATAGTTTAGCTATTTACAAATGATAAAGACAGTATTTCGTATGAGTTGCTGCCTGATTTCGTACGATAGTTGGGTAGACTCCAGATGATAATCTATAGACTATGATATATTTTCGTATGACAGAGTATAAAAGACCATACGATAGTTTCTCAGATTCGTATGAAAGAGTTTGTAAATCCAGACGACAAACTATGAAAATTAATGAAAGCTCGTACGACAGTTTACTGGACAGAGATGAGATTCTGACAGACAGAGTTTTCAATGATTGACGAGAGCTACTTTTTGACAAGGGCTAAGTTTTTTATTACTGATGAGGACCATTTTTGGACTAGAACAAAGTTTTGATTGCTGAGTTGTTGATTTGTTTGATTTGTTCTCTCTAGTTTCAGTATTTCAATTTTAGTTTCAGGGATTAAAAACACAGAAAACACGCAAGATGTTCAATAATTCCAAGCACAACACGCTAACCCTATGGAAGTTGGCTAAGAGAAGAAAGTATTTGCTTGTTCACTTAGGTACACACCCAATAGCTAATCAAAATACGATCGCTGATTCTCATGCAATGGATTCTAAATGTCGTATTAGCCGACTCCAAACGCTAATGGGGGCACGATATGGCAAGTGTCTTGGGAGAGTTACTATCTCTCTTGCACAAAGATTATCTCCCTTTTGGAGGTGAACCGGGTAGCATCTATCTTATAGTTAATATTCAGGAATTCCATTCTAAATTACCCCTTGAAGTCACGCAAGCATGATTGAGGCCTATAGCTCGATAAGGTATCAAAACAAGCTGTAGTCACGTAAATATGATTGAGACCGTGAGGCCCTACAAAATGCTCAATATGAGAGATCTCAAAGAGAAAACTCAAATAATCCCATCCTCTGAGACTTTAATCATCAGAGGCCTATTTATTATAGTGAGTTGGAATGCTTAGGTCCAGTTGTACTCAATTGGGTCGTTCTCACAGGGTGATTACTTTTTCCCACTCTGACAGACCCGCTAAAGGTATTCAAATCTCAAAACATAGAAAAAGCTTTGAGGGTCTAGATTTCTGATTGTCTATAAAAGACAAGAGCATACTCTCCTACCTCTCTGATTTTTCTGAAAATACGAAAGATAGATTTTTTCTTTAACCAGATAGCAATTTAAGTGCCTAAAAATGAATTTAAAGAATACATGATGTTTGGTTGATTCTCTTTAGGCAACCTACAAAAACAATGCATCAGTAGTCATGTTGTTTTTATTCTTTGATAGGCATATGTGTGATTGATAAATTCTTTGACAAGCGTTCTGTAAGAAACTAGTTAGGCGGTGAAAATCTCAGGCAGACAAAAGACAATTCAGGGTTAGCATGCGTATCATCAAAATTTAATTCAAGAAAAACCCTGAAAAGTAATTTGTTTTTCAAAAAAAAATCCTAATCTAACTCCTCCAACCTGCAAGAAAATTGTTAGAAACCTACAAGAAGAAAAAGCTAGTGAAATATCAAATCTTTTGGTGGGCTTACACAAGCCTAATTTCAAATCGTGGTTACAAATTTTACACTCCTAATGCTTAAATGCCCTGAAATTTGACTAAGTCTGAAATTTGGAAGATCCTCCAAAAACTAGATTTTGCATTATAACTCCTGGAGGTTTGAAACCCCTCTCAAACATCCTGACAATATATATGGAATATAATTTAAAGTATAAGAAAGAGAAAAGAGAAGAGGAAATGTCACTTATACTTAAATGTTATATTCCATATATATATTGACCTTCCGCAAGTCTAATTTCAAGCAAACTCCTAAATGTTATATTCCATATATATATTGACCTTCCGCAAGCCTAATTTCAAGCAAACTCCTAAAAAATAAACCTTCCGCAAGCCTAATTTCAAACAAACTCCTAAAAAAAAAACCTCTTTGTTTTTCATATGACAAAACAGTAACTCGTACGAGTATTCTCACCTGACCATACGAGAATTCTCACTAAACTGAACGAGTAAACACAGAAGCAAATGACAAAGAAGTTACTTGTACGACTATTCCCACAGAGTCGAATGACAAAATACAAAATCAGATATTCAAAGCAGAAATTCGTATGAGCCCCTTTTCTGATTCGTACGATAAAACATAGACCTTGACAGAATGTCGTACGATGCAGTAATAACACTCGTACGATATTTAGCAGCGACTGTACGGACGAGACTTGTAGGATTTAAAAAAAGTGATTTTGAGGCCGAAGTATTGAATTCCATCTCCGCCCCACGGTGGGTACCAAAAATGCGTGTGTGAAAAGTGGACCTGTATCTGCATCCGAAATACACAACATTTCAATTAAGTCATTAGATGCATGGTTAGAAAATCAATAATCAATAAATAATAAACCATTACAAAGCGACCTATTGCCTTCTAGTAGATGTGAGTTTAGATTGCTCTCAGATTGCTAAGCTATCCAGTGACTAGACAATTTCTTTCTCCAGGATTTTTGAATGAGAGATGAGAGCCTGAATTTATAGAAAATCAGAAAGAAACCAACGGCTGAGATCAAATGATGATGAGCGGTCAAGACTTTCCAAGAGGAAGCACAAAGATTATGGCAAGTGTCTTGGGAGAGTTACTATCTCTCTTGCACAAAGATTATCTCCCTTTTGGAGGTGAACCGGGTAGCATCTATCTTATAGTTAATATTCAGGAATTCCATTCTAAATTACCCCTTGAAGTCACGCAAGCATGATTGAGGCCTATAGCTCGATAAGGTATCAAAACAAGCTGTAGTCACGTAAATATGATTGAGACCGTGAGGCCCTACAAAATGCTCGATATGAGAGATCTCAAAGAGAAAACTCAAATAATCCCATCCTCTGAGACTTTAATCATCAGAGGCCTATTTATTATAGTGAGTTGGAATGCCTAGGTGCAGTTGTACTCAATTGGGTCGTTCTCATAGGGTGATTACTTTTTCCCACTCTGACAGACCCGCTAAAGGTATTCAAATCTCAAAACATAGAAAAAGCTTTGAGGGTCTAGATTTCTGATTGTCTATAAAAGACAAGAGCATACTCTCCTACCTCTCTGATTTTTCTGAAAATACGAAAGATAGATTTTTTCTTTAACCAGATAGCAATTTAAGTGCCTAAAAATGAATTTAAAGAATGCACGATGTTTGGTTGATTCTCTTTAGGCAACCTACAAAAACAATGCATCAATAGTCATAAACCATTACAAAGCGACCTATTGCCTTCTAGTAGATGTGAGTTTAGATTGCTCTCAGATTGCTAAGCTATCCAGTGACTAGACAACACCTAAATGAAGGATTTTTGAATGAGAGATGAGAGCCTGAATTTATAGAAAATCAGAAAGAAACCAACGGCTGAGATCAAATGATGATGAGCGGTCAAGACTTTCCAAGAGGAAGCACAATCCAGGTGAATTGATGTGATTGGATGTTTTTCTCAGTTTTTAAAGAAAATTGAACTAAAATTAAGATAAAATTGGAAAAAAATTGATTTATTCTCTATTTCATTCAATTTCAATATTTAAATGTTTTAATTGCTTTCTTTGAGATTATTTATCAATTTTTAGTTTGTTTTTCAAGATTATCTCCAATTGATTTCTTTTCTCAATTTTTAATTCTTTTTTTCAAATTAATTCCTCTTTTTGATGATTTAATGGCAAATTAATTTATTTAATTAAATATGCTAGGATATTCAATAAAATAAATAGGACAATTGTTTAAAAATGATTTACTTGGAATGATTTAATTAATTAAATATTGGTTGATTAATTTGCCATGTGGCATTGATGATTTTAGAAATTAATTGTGTGCTCAAGATTTATTTAATTTCCTTTGGTTAGGACCTTGGTGACGTTGTCGAGATTAGGGGCTCATGGTTTAGATGACCATTTTTAGGGTATCACAATAACACCATTCTATGTGATCTCTCAAATCTCCTTGCGAAGACATCTCAGATGAGTCTCCATCTAAATCTTCCATACTGTGTAATTTGTTCCATCAAGACTAGGGATATCTCTCCGGAAGATAGCTCCAGATGAACTAGATGAACTTAAACTGTTAGTCGCCATAGGATCTTCCTCAAGTGGTTAAGATTTCTATAGAGAGAACCAAAGCTCTGATACCAATTGTTAGACAGTTCAAATATCTAGAAGACAACTGAGAGGGGGGGCGAATCAGTTGTCACAGATTACCGGAACCTTAAGCAATTAAAACTTTAACACTAAAATCCAAAATATTAACATTGGAATGCTTAAACCAAATACCAGAATAGCAGTTAAACAAATTAAGCATAAAAAATAATCACAAAATAAATACCATCCACATGACACCAAGATTTATACATGGAAATCCTGGTATAGGAAAAAACCACAGTGGGAAGCCTACCCATGGTCAGATAATACTTATGCAATAAGTATGTGAATTATAATTGAGGGGCCTGCACTTGCAGGAATGCCAACAGCCTAAAGCGCATTGCTCATCACAAAAGGAGCTTCACTGACTACATAGAAATCCAGACTACAATCTGGAAGAAGTGTTTGAACTACAAAGATAGCATCTCCTATGCCTGAGTACAGTTCTAGTTAAGCTCAATACCGGAGGACTAAATCCTCTTACATAAACCCAATTTGATCCCCAATGATTGGCCAAATCCTCTACCTGAATGATACTACATTATTCGCACATTACATATCCATATCCATTCCCTGACCTTATACCTATATGATGATCTACAATGAGATCTTACATCTATATATACAAACCTTCGACCATAAACAATTAGGTCGGCCACTAGACAATAAACCAAATACATAATTACAAAACATGTTGGCATTAGACCAAATAAATAATATCCAACACATAAGAGATCCCAGAAACACATCGAGAGGTCCAATCCACACGTTACATTAAGTCAGTCCATAACTTAGATAACATCGGAACCCAATATAGGTCCACACGCTAAAGAAATGATCTCCATCCACCAAGTCTCGAACATGATCACCAACAACATCCTAAATCTCCACCAGAAGCTGCACCAATACCACTTATGCATATCATCAAATATCTTCATCAAAAGCTTTGTCGGTGAAACCCTCATCAGAACCACAAGCCAAGCTTCCAAGCAGGATAACATTCGATCACCAGACCAAAACCAACTTACTGAATATGAACATGAGTATCATGAATAAGCCAATTCCATAACCAAACCATATTGAAGCCTACCGAATTATACCGGATCCAAACCAACCAGAAACTACTCAACCTATCGGGACCAAAAGAGTGCCGGTAAAGCATCCAAATAGCTAGTATTGACATCAATGACGAAACATCAATGCAACACATAATCAATTCCTCCAAATGGCCAACACCTGATATGCCTGAGGATCGAGAGAGGGTAGAGGTATGCATCTATAATTTATTTTCTTGATTTGATTATTGTATGCACGTGTACATGTGAACTTGTGATAAATTATATCATTTTTCATGCAGGAAATATCCATAGCCGCTTCATCAATGGCGAGCCCTCCTCCGTGTACTGGAGAAGCATCTCAGGCTATGGTACACTTTTGTTTTATATGTTGCATTAATTGTATTTAAACTAAAATACTTATCATTATATTAATTGTATTTAATCTTTAATCATTTTTTGTATAGGTAATAGCCACAACTGTTCCATCAATGGTGAGCACTCCTCAAACTATAGGAGAAGAATCTGAGGCTCTAGTACACTTGTGTTCTCTATATTGTAGATTTTTAGTGTTTTTGATCTATATATGTTAGTACATTGTATTCATTGTATTTAATCTACAATAGGCCCCTTCACGATTCAACCATAACTTGGATCCTTTGAAGTTTGTGTTCAAGAAAACTCCTAAGACAGACAAGGAGAAGAAAAAGAAGATAGTAGATCCTAGATCAGCAGATTAGGTAATCTACATTTCAATTGCAAATAAATTATGGTTAAATTCATAGTTATGTTTATAATTGTGAACTCTTTTCTACAAAAGGATTCTAACTTCACTTTTGAATTGTGGTTGTGCAGCCATCTACAGAGTCGCGTATTGCATCAAAGAGGATCGGTTTTGATGATCCACCACAAGTATAGGATCATATAGTGTTAGTTGTGTTCATTGAATGACCAATACATGTAGATATATTCTATATATTTATTGTATATCGATTTGGACATGGAATATGCCACATTTTTGTAAAACTTATATTGACTTGGCATATATGCCTTTTTTGATATATATAAAGGTTGATATTCGATCTAATAAATGTGTATTGTGTTCATTATTGTGCATTTTGTTGATATTGATAAGAATATTCGATGCATACAAAATTTGTTCATTGTGTTGATTATTGTGCATTTTGATATATAAAAATGATTATTTATAATTGATACGCTTAATGTTTGTTGAAACTATTCGGTGTATTTGGTGGCTGCCCTTTTATAAAGTTAAATGAATATGTGCCTATGTAATCAACAATATGAATATAAACAATAAAAATATATGATATAAAGCATTGCAATTGTGGAATACGATTTGATAAACTTTCTAAAATATTGAATTAACCCTACAAAACTCCTTGTCTCAATCAAAATGAAATTCAATGATAATGGTCAGATTTGATTTGTGGTAATGATCATTGGATGCTTTTGATTCCTTTCATCAAATTTTGGTTTTTTTCTTGTTTTCTATTTTTTTAAATCTAAATAAGGTGATTTGGGATCATTAATGATCATTTGAAGTCATTTGTGAAAGTTTGGGGTCATTTGGATAAAAGATGTAAAAGTTGCTCAGTTATTGTCAAAGTTGTCAAAGTTTCATCCTGGACACAAACCAACATCTTGAGCGTGTCTGGGTGGGTAATTTTATGCTAGGAATACTCTTGTTGTGCCTCCCAATGTGTCAGAACATCAAGAGCCATACCCTACCGGTGCAATCTCTGAAGTGTCCCGAGTCCAAAAAATTGTCAATCGTTGATGGATAGTTTCTCGCAATACAAGATGAATATGATCAATATTTTTGAACCTATAGGGTCATGTGAGACTCTTCTACAATTACCTATCTCAGTTTCTGACGACTCGAAGCCATTTTCAAATGGTAGCATTTTTCACCTACTATAAAAACTGTCAATGGCATGCAATGAAAAGTTGCAATATAGGCTAGATTTGATTCCATTCATCGTGGGCACAAACCAACATCACAAGAATGTTCAGGTGGGAAGGTTTACGCTAGGCATGCTCCTGTCGTGCCTCTCAATGTGCCAAAACATTGAGAGCCATACCCTACTGGTGCGATCTCTTCAATGCCCTAAGTCCAAAAAATTGTCAAACTTTGACAACCAGTTTCTCACAATCCAAGATGCATATGATCAATCCATTTGAACCTATAGGGTCACATGAGACTCGTCTACAATGACCTATCTTGGTTTCTGATGACTCAAAGCCATTTTCAAATGGTAGCATTTTTTCACCTACTACAAAAATCGTTAGTGACATGCAATGCAAAGTTGCAAGATAGGCTAGATTTGATTTCGTTTGTCATGGGTACAAACTAACATCATGAGCACGTCTGGGTGGGGAGTTTTTCGCTAGGCATGATCTTGTTGTGCCTCCCAATACATCAAATAGAATCTTTAGTACATGATTTTGAACCAATAGCTTGATATGCATCGAATAGATTTCTCACAATAGTTCTTTCGCTATTACTTTCGGATGATCTTAGGCCTAGAATTTTCATTGTCTCTCCAAAATTCAAAATTTTAATCATTTCAACAGTTAATTGGGATCTTGCAGTTTGATTTAAGTTATCTAAATAGTTTTTCCATATTCTTTTAACCATTCTCCTACAAGTTCGTTCATTCATTTCATCGGGCACTGACTTCAAAATATTCTCATCGATGTTAATTAGATACTTTGATTTCCTATGAGTGATTCTAGGAGGTGTTAATATTGGTATATTGCGTGCATTAGCTACATTCATCGCAACAAATATAGCCAGTTTATGTTCATCATTATGTGCATTCGGTACATTCATTGCATTAGGTTCATATGATAAATCAAATATTGTTGGTGCATCTTCATCATTTGTTTGAACATTCATTGTGTTCTCTTCTTCAATTTTATTATGGTCATTTGGTAAATTGAATTAAGATTTTGAGGAGGACGTACCTTCTTGTCCTATTGTTATTATGCCATGTAATTTCTTCATACGCTGCCTCTATCTTTCCTTTTCAGGCTCTCGTTGTTCCACCATTCCTCGCTTGTTCTTTCCCATTGTTAATTTCAATTGTCTTAAATAGAATCATTTTACATATATATGTAAACAAAAGTTCTTAAACAATCAAATAACCATAAAATTGAGCATTATCATTATTTTTTTAAATCAAAAATATTAAACAATCACAATAACATTGACCAAACTAATAAGAACAACAATTCAATCATTTGAAATCATGCAAAAAAAAAAAATTACTTACTTCTACATATAAAATTGTCATAGAAGCACAATAACAGTTACAGTGGGGTCTTCAACGACCTCAAAAAATTCTTTTGAGGTTGTTGGGCAACTAAAAGTATGTCCAAGAACCACATATGTGGTATGTTCAGTAACCCCGTGCGTGTTTTTAGTCCCTAAAAATGCTCAGCAAACCAACATCCATATTCCCAGTACCCTGTACACACTTTTACCTTATCAAAACCTCATACGTGTTACTTGTAGTAAAGAAAATATGAATAAAAAGGTAGAGAGAGAGAGAGAGAGAGAGAGAGAGAGAGAGAGAGGAAGAGGGAGGGAGAGGGAGAGAAATGGGGAGAGGGAGAGGGATGGAGAGAGGGAGAGGGAGAGGGATGGGGGAGAGAGAGAGGGAGAGAGAGGGGTGGGACAGAGGATGGAGAGGGAGAGGGAGGGAGAGAGGGAAAGGGGGTGAGGGAGATAGAGGGAGAGGTAGAGGGAGGGAGAGAGGGGGGGAGAGAGAGAGGGAGATAGAGGGAGAGGGAAGAGAGAGGGGTGGGAGAGAGAGAGAGAGAGAGAGAGAGAGAGAGAGGACATTCCATTGTCTTTTATTTTATAATATATTAGCAGGTGAACAAGTCAAATTTTTTTCAAGCCATGTTTGAAGGGGATCTGATGGTTCAAAAGAAAGGAGTTATTGTGATCAAGGAGGTGGGAGATAAGATTATTATGTTCCAAGTGGTATATAACAAGATGGGTAAATAGAATATAGTGATGAAAGAGGTAGGAGGAGAAAGTATTGTGTTTTAGATTGTAGGTTTCATGGAGAATGAAAGAGTAGAAGTGATACTAGAGGAGGTAGGAGGAGAAAGCTTGAAAGTATTTCTGAATTTTCTCTACACAAGAAAAGTGGGTGATAATGAATTTTTTGCCAATTATAAACAACTTGTGAGGCTTGCAACCAATTTTTAGATAAAGAAATTATTTACCAAGTTGAATTTGTGTACGGATGGGGTATGGAGGAAGGGAGAGGGGGGGGAGCATGCTGGTTTGTTATTTTTGTAATTAGTATTGGTACTACCTTTTATATTGTAATAATGGTTCATCTTGCCACCTTAGGACACCATATGACCCCTTAGAACATCATATGCTCCTAAAGGGTCATGTGGTGTGCTAAGGGGTCACATGATGTCATTAGGTGTTATGTGGGGTCCTAAGGGAGAGAGGGAGAGAGAGAGAGGGGGGGATAGGAAAGTCAGGGAGATAAAGGGGGTAGCGAGAGAGAAAGAGTGGGGTGGGAGAGAGAGAGAGAGAGAGAGAGAGAGAGAGAGAGAGAGAGAGAGGGGGATGGGGTATGGAGGAAGGGAGAGAGGGTGAGCATGATAGTTTGTTATTCTTGTAAGCAATATTGGTACTGATTTTTATATTATAATAATGGTTCATCTTGCCACCTTATGATATTGTAATGCCATCTTGACACCTTAGGATATCATATGCTCCTAAAAGATCATGTGGTGTTATGTGGGGTCCTCAGGGGGAGAGAGAGAGAGAGAGAGAGAGAGAGAGAGAGAGACCCCTTAAAACACCACACGACCCCATACAACACCAAATAAGGGTTATATGGTGTCGTTAGGGGTCATATTGTGTCCTATGACCCCTTAGGACACCATATGGTGTCATTGTGGGTTGTATGGTGTCTTTAGGGGTCACATGGTATCTTGTGACCCCTTAGGACACCATATGACCCCTTAGGTGTCGTTAGGGGTCATAATGTGTCCTATGACCCCTTAGGACACCATATGATCCCTTACAACACCATAAGGTGTCGTTATGGACCATATGTTGTCCTTAAGGGTCATATGGTATCATGCAATCCCTGAGGACACCATATGACCCCTTAGGTGTCGTTATGGGTCATATTGTGTTCTAAGAGGTCATATTGTGTCGTATGAACCCTTAGGACACCATATGAACCCTTAGGTGTCATTAAAGGTCATATTGTATCCTAAGGGATCATACAGTGTCCTATGAACCCTTAAGACACCATATGACACCTTAGGTGTCGTTATGGGTCATAATGTGTCCTTAGGGTCATATTGTGTCCTATGACCCCTTAAGACATCGTATGGCCCCTGACAACACCATATGGTGTCCTTATCGGTCGTATGGTGGTCTAAGGGGTCATATGGTGTCCTATGACCCCTTAGGACACCATATGACCCCTTAGGTGTCGAATTTTGTAAGAAGTATTGACACTACTTTTTATATTATAATAATGGTTCATCTTGCCACCTCAGGACACCATATGACTCCCTAAGACATAATATGCTCCTAAAGGGTCATGTGGTGTTATGTGGGGTCCTGAGAGAGAGAGAGAGGGGGGGGGATGAGGGGAGAGGAAGAGATGTCACATGATGTCGTTAGGGGTCACATGGGGTCCTAATTGATCCACATATGTGTTACAACACCATATGAACCCTTAAGATACCATGTGACCCCTTAAGATACCATACATGATCCAAAGGGGTCATATGGCATCATTGGGGGTCATGTAGGGTCATAATGGGGACGCACATGTGTTAGAACATCATATGGTCTTAAGGGGTCATATGTGTGCTAAGGGACCTTACATGATGTCATTAGGTGTTATGTGGGGTCCCGAGAGAGAGAGAGAGAGAGATGAATACAATGTACAATAAGATATCAAAAGACAATATATATCAATATACATGTACATGTACATATACATATACATATAATACACATAAAATATAAAAATATAATACACATACATACATATTATATATATTATACATGTATATATTATAAACATACATATATGTATACATATGTCATACACATTATATACATATACATACATATTACATACATACATATGTGTGTGTGTATATATACACATATTATATATACATACAATATCTACATATATACATATTATACATATACATATATGTATGCACACGCACATTTTAAACATACACATTAATTTCTTTATGTTAGAGTATCACAGGCAAAACCATGCATGCGATATTTTCTCCTTAGAACTGCGTATGTGGTTCTTATTCAAAAGGAACCCTGTACACAATTCTTATTCAAAAAAAACCTCATGCACACTCTTGTTTATTTAGGCTTGTGAATAGGCTTGGATGACAAAGCTGTAGTTTGGAAGTTTGATTTCCCTCCATTTTCTCCTTTTTGACGTGTTTTGTTTTATGAACTTTATTTCTTGACTTTGTCATCATCAGGTTTACACTTCATAAAGTGGGTATTTCTAAAATTTCCACCATATTTTCACCCATCTTTTGAGCTTTCTAACCATAATTTTAAAAAAAAAAATTGAACAACAATAACATATTATTATTGAATTTCTTTTACTAGTGTCTCCATAGTTCTCAGAGACATACGTGTACCATTTGTTTAATAGCTTTTGATATACTTATCCAAATTTTAAAAACTTTATATATTATTGTAGTTCACTTGATTCTTTACAATTTAAAAAAAATAAATGGCATTTTTGATTGAGTTGGTAAAAGTTATGCTTCGTGCACGAACAGGTACCTGTTGTCTTAAAAATTTGATTCACTTCAACAACCTTAATGATATGATAACTCTGTGTGCAGAAGAGATATTAAAGAGAAGGAAACTTCCAGGACAACATATGACAAAGTTTGATTTAACCTTCTACACTTCGGACCTACTCAAAGTCCAGGCGGGTATACCTTTGTGAACTAAATTCACACGTTTAAAAGATAAATCCACAGCAAACTGGTCCAGAAAACCAGCGGATCTAATCACCTTAAAACTAACTGAAACAAAGGAATGAAAATTGTACTCATATTCAGTATTGACCTAAAAAATATGTAATAGACAACCTCGATCTATACTAGTGCCTTATCCAAGGTCACAGAGTCATCTAAGTTCGAACAATACTCCCACAATCAAATATCTATACATATCCCATTAGTTTGGCTTCTGTAGATCCCTATATATGCCTGACACACATAAGAATTTATTCATACCTAATTAAACTACGCTCATCAAGATTCAAAATATCTCACAAGGAATTTACTGGTAGAAGTGATTCCTGCATATTTAATTCCCCTCCTGAAGAGAAAAGCTAAGAAACATATCTACTGAAAGTTGCATTACAACCCCTATTCAAAGGAAATAACCCTGGATTATTTAGAATGAAACAGTAAACACTTGCAAACACATTTGAAGACAACACAAAGTTTTAACTCAAAACCAATGGTCTGTATATTGATATTTTCTTCAAAAAAGTATTACAAGAAACCTTCGAATATTCTCCATTAAAACTTGGAAAAGCTCAGATAAATTTCTGCAGCGTTTTCTTACAATTCTTTGCGATCATTTTTCTACTAGTCTTGGTATCCATTTATAACAATATGGATGCATATTAAGCTTTAGACTTTCCTAGGAGAGTTTGTTACAATCATTTCTCTTCAAGAAGAACTTACAAAATCTTTTACAAATGCGGTTACAAGTCCTTTTCAACCTCCGCAACTTCTTCTACTTGTTGTCCAGTTGCAACCTCTTCTAACGTCTCCACATCCTATATGGTATATTTTCTTATCCACTCATTGTATACATCATTAGATGGCCATGCGAAGTTAATCACTTTTCTTTTGCCTTGACTAACCTTTTCCAAGAATTTCTCATTTTGTTAACCTCTGAATTGAGAAAACCATAATGAGATTTGATTCTCTGTGTCTCCTCAATTGTTATGACAAAAAAGGAAGCATCTTCTGAGTTAATAATTCCTTTTACTCTAACTGACAATTTGGCTTCTAATTCCTTAAGCCATACTTGTTTGTCCTTCAATTGAACTGGGCTAGCAAAACCCCCTGGAATTAATTCAAACACTTGATCAGTGTACTCTTTCTTGTACAAATTGATCTTCCTATTTGCATTATCTATTCCTTCTGCTAATTTTACCAGGTCCTTTTTGGTATCACAAGTAGATTTAATAATAGGATCAGCCCCTGCTTCATCATAGGATACACAAATAAGCTCCAAATCCTACTCTCTAGGCTTCCACTTGTCAAAAATAGGCATTAAAACAGCCTTATCTCCATTAAGTTCATTCCACATATCTAGAATCTTGCTCATGTTGTTATACAATAATGAGGCCCCCATGGTGTCGGCAAAACTTGAAATTGTAGCCCTTACTCTTTCTTCATATTTCTTTGCATACAAGGCTTGAGCCTGTTTTAAATCCTCCAACTCCTGAGGAGTAATCTCAACCAATTGAGAGTCAGAAGGTGTTGGAGATGGTGGGAGCTCAATGATGGGGCAAGTAGGTGGAGGTCTTGCAGTAGAAGAGGAGATCATCAGTGTTGAAGACTCACCTTGATGGTACTATCCTGCCAACTGGCTTTGTAGCTTGGCAATGATGTTGTCTTTACCCCTTACCTCTTCCTTGGCACTATTATAGGCTTTTAAAATTGTCTCCAGCTTAACCTGGAGATCTACCTTTTCCTTGGCCTCCCTTTCTGCCACTGCAACACTAAACTTTGCAGTTTCTAGCACAGTGCTAGCAGCTTCCACTACCCCAGTGCTCTGAACTCTTTTTACTATCATTCCACCAAGGTAACTTGACCCTGGGGTATTCTTCTTTCTCTTATTCTCATCTCTTTTAAGAGACCACATGACTAGTGCAGCATTGTCTTTGCTGAAAGTGACCCCCTCCATAGGTTTGGTCTCTTTTCTTACTGCCTCTAATACCAAGGCATCTGCTATGTCCCACTCGGGGAGAATGAGTACCCCACCCTGTGCCACCATGTCTCTTCCCTGCTCAAGAGTGATGGTCTTAAACTCATCAGTCATTTCTTGCTTTATTTCCTCCTCCACCACAGCTGGATCTCTATGAGGCTGCTCACTTTTCCTCTTTTCACACCTAGCATTAAAATTATCAATGTTCTGCTTCCACACAAACTGCATGAAAGCTCCTAATGTGACAAAGCTATTGTCAGCCAATAAATCTTCACTGGCTTGTTTGATCTCAGGATCCCACTCCTGGCCTTTGAACTCATTAGCAGTGATGTTCATTTCAGTAGTAGGGGGTTCTTCTGGCATTCCCTCTTCCACTTCATCATATGTATATGCTATCTCTCTAAGGCTGCCTAACTGTAATAGTTGCTCAACTACTGCCTGTTCATCTCCTATATGGATAGGGGATTGAGATGGAGAGTACAAAGGTTCACCAGATTGTATTTCTTTTCCCACCCTTTGTTTCTTTGGGCTATCTTGAATGTCAATGACATCCTGTATCTTCCTCTTCCCCTTTGAAGTAGAGGGCTCCCCTGTTGTAGGCATCAACACACTGTAATTGGACTTCTTATGCAACATGTAGTCACCAGGAGGGATTGCTCTAGTGGATGCAGACCTACTTAGAACCAGTCTTTCTTTCTCAGGGTTGTTTTTAATTACAACCTCCCTCTTTTCTTTCAAAGTCTGCATCACATCCTCAAAACAAAGAATTAGGAACTTTATCTTCTCCTCAAAAGGGTGGAAGCTAGACAATGGGTCATAGCTGGTATCAAATTGGTGTACAAAATCTAAGGCTTTTTTATAAGCCACCCACTTTTCCTTCCTCAGCTCTTGCTCATCTAGATCAAACTCATTCCTAATGAGGTCTTCAGGAAACTGGAATTGGTGGGGTTTTCCTCTGCATATTGCCCTCTTTCTAAACATGCCATTGAAGAAGTCTTCAGGGTCGACACACCTGGATACTACAGTTGACAAATGATACGGTTGAAGGAAATCTTCAAAACACTTCCAACCTCCTTTAATTATCACGAATTGGTGTGCTATGGTAACTGTAGGGAAAATGGTCCCTTTACCTCTGCCTGTTAACTCTACTTCCTGCACACCACCAATCTGCCTAAGGATCTCGACAATTCCCACTTTAAGAGGGACCTGATAGGGTAACAAAAATGGAGTGCCTATGAAACCATATACTCTGAAAACTATGGAGACAGGGTATAAGTAAATATCACCCCAATTGTGGACAATTTTTATATTTTCTGCAAACTCTTTTGGCCTAATGAATTCCAAAAGAACCTTAGGGACTCTTGGATTCTTTGAACAGATAAGAGTTCTAATCTTGGATGCAAAAAATTTATCAAACTTTAGAAAACTTGCATCTTCTCTGTCCCATGACAACACTGTACTCCATAACTGCACTGACATCTTTTCTCCATTCTTCTCTTTTACAAGATCCATTCCACTTGCATAATAATCACCACCCTTGAATAAAAATAAATGCATAAGGAGGGAATACCATCCAAAAGGCCTATCTACCTTCCCATTCTTTATTCCTATTAATCCTTCATGGATAGCATCAGTGATAAAGGAAGCATAATCAAAGGTCACCGCAAGAGAAGGATTCAAAATCTGAGCAACCATCAACATGTAATGGGTGGGCATATTTGCTTTAGCATCTTCTCCTAGAATTTGGCAGAGTGACCAGTATAATCCCTTGGCCCTAAGGGTGAACAGATTTAATGAGAAAGACTCTTCAGTATTGGGTCCTACAACTGTCAACCCACCTATCTTCACAAAGAATTCTTTGAGAGGCCCATTTCTAAGGTGGTTCCTCTGCACACTATATACCTGGGCTAGTGATTTAAAATTAATAGGCTCTAGAAAATTGGTGAATTCACTAAGCCCAAAAGCACTTTTGAATTCCTCATTATTTATTTCAATGAGGGTTTTCCCACTGATATCCTTGACACTTCTTGTAATTGGGTCATAGTTGTGTGCAATCTGGGTTAGGAGATCCACATCCATGAATACTCTAGGGACTACCAAATTTCCTACATCCAACTCCTAGATACTGTTCTGTGGGGCTGAGGAGTTTCTCATGCCAAATCCAACTTTAAACAATCCCAACCCAAACAACCCAATTCAAGGGTCTCTTAGCCAGTTACCCTTATCATGTAATCCCTCTCCTATTTTTAGGCGAGGAGCTCTTGGCACAAGTTCTTTTATCTTTGCAGCCACATTAGTTGGCAATGTCAACTGTTCAAGGAAGTCATCACAGATAGCCCTCTCCTGGTAATTAACCTTTCCTAAGAATTCTCTCTTAGGTGCCATCTTTAAAAAATTATGCAAGCAATCTAACTATTACCCCCAACTGTTCTGTGACAAATCAAGACCTTAATCTAAACACACTGTTAAGTGATTGCCAAACAAGAGTATAAGAGAACCTATTTTTTGCTCGAAGAAACTTGCTCTGCAATTGAAGCAATTTACTCTGTGACTGAAGAAATTAGCTCTGCAATCGCTTCTCTACAACTATTCTTCAAAATGATGCCTTCATTCAATTGATATGAGATCACATACGGTAGTCGAGCTCTTAACTGCAACATTGATACCACATGCTTCGGTCGTCCCTTCAAAATTGAATTCATAGAAGAATTCAAAAATTTCGCTCCAATGGGTCACAACATGCCTATGCATTTTCCTTTTCGCTCTTTCACCATTTCGCAGAGCATAATGTCCTAGCAATTTTGCTTAACGAAATTATGCCAGCCGTCCGATCAAATGGAACTTGATCGGTCTTTACACTGTCTTAACATTTCTGCCTTTGCATTGGGCCCTACTTCCTTTTTGCCACTTCGCAAGCTTTATATCGTGAGCACTTTTCTTTTGTGAAGCTACGCCAAACGTTAGATGGAACTATAACCACTCAGCCTTTAACCCTTACCGGGACCATCAGCTTTTTCACTAACCGCGCCTCATCTTGACAGTTAACAGTTTTTTTCTATTTCGCATAGCTTAACCCACTTTCAACTTTGGGCCACAAAACAACACGGAGCGTTGGATCAATCCTGAGATGACCATCCTTTAAGCGAGACCTTTATGCTTGCTTTTCTTACCCCACTCTTCCACTGGTTACCAAATACCACGTGGCGCTCAGCCATTAGCCTTGGAAAACTCTTCGAGTTTAGTTCAAAGTCAGCCACGTGTCGTATTTCCCTTATAACCGCCGATTACACCTTGGTGCCCTCAATCCCTTTTGAAACCACGTGTCAATTGACACGTCACCATCGAGCTTTATGCCGGGAAGAACTTTCTTTTCTCTTTCGCCATTTCGCAAGCGTTAACGCTCGGTTAACTTTGAGCCACGAAACAACGCGAGCCCTTAGATCTTTTCGGAGTTGATCCCCTTTTACCTTCATGCTTTACCTGTTCTTCGGGCCCCAAAAACCTTTCGCTATTTTGCAGGCTTTAAAGCTCGAGTACTTTACCTTCGCAAACTCACACGGACCGCTAGATTAGAGCTAACTTGCTCGATGCTTGCCTAATCATTCTCGAACTGACTTGTCATCCTTTTATTCGCAGAGAGAAAACACAGGATTCCACTTCATCCTTGCCATGCGGATCTGCCAAGTCATTTTGCTGCTTCGCAAAAGCTATCCTTCGAGAATCTCTCTTATGCGAAACTACGCTAACCGTTGGATCTTTAGAAACCTGCGCATCCGTTATGCTTTTATTAAACCTATTTCGCCCGAGCCAAAAAACCTTTCACTGCTTCGCAGGGCATAACACGCTTGCATTTGTCAGCCACGAAACAACGCAAATCGTTGATTTCTCTTGAACTTGATCACCTTTTAGCCTTTTGAAAAGTCTTCACCACCGGGTCCCGCCAAACCTTTTCACCATTTTGCGAAAGGTAATTTGCTTGCTGGTTTCAGCTGTGAATCAACGCCAGCCATTAGATCTTGAGCAAGATGGAATCTCGTTAAACCAAACCAAATGCGCACCATTGAACATGCTTTTCCTTTCGCCATTTCGTAAGACTTAAAACCCTCGCAACTTCGCCTAACGAAATGGCGAAAGTCGTAGATCCATTTGAGAGCTGCATGACACTTACTGGGCCCGACAACATTAGAAGGAAAGAGACATAAGGCATAAATTTTACAATTATTAACGACCGCCTAGGGAAATGACAAGGGGGAACACTTCATATGACCCCAAGACCCATTACTTAAGTGAATTAAAGTAACACGGGAATAGAAACCAGAGGGTTTTAATCAGACATTTGAGCGATTTAAAACCAAAAACCCTAAACCCTTAAAGACTTAACACATATTTGAAGCAATTAATAGTGTGCTTGACTCAAGATTTCAAAAACTTAGCCAATTATGGGAAAAGCAAACCCATTTCTTAAACAGTGATAACAACACCTAATTTTCAAGATGTGCTCGATTGAAAAAATCATTAAAAAAAAATACTCAACAAAAAATTACAAAACAATACACAACTTCTAGTTCTCACTCTTAACTATCTTTCTACCAAAGGATTTGTCAAAATTCTAAATATAACTATGACTTTTTTGAGGCGCACGTCACACACTATGTTATGTTTTTTCAGAAAAACTAGGGTCTATTTTTCACGTGCGAAGTCTTTGACCCCCTTAATCTTATCCAATTTTGAAAAAATATAGTATTTTGGAAACTAGGTTCAGAGTATTACAATCTTTGTTCTTTGAGTATCTTCATATCTTGAGTGGATGACTCTCAACTTTCTCCTCCAAGTTCAAGTTTACCTGATTTGAGAAAAAAGGTGTCCACTTATACCCCCCTTTTTGCACACCATCTTGGTGCACTTACCCAATAGATACTGTAGAGGTCATCCTATATTTTTATTGATGGAAAACCAAGTCAATTTTTCCATCCACATTATGTGATTTGATCCTACTAGAAGTCAGAATGAAGATTTGGTTAAGTCTGATGGTTAGAATAGTGCATCCGACAGAATGTAGTATTTTCGTTAGCACTTCATTTCGTTTGAATATTTTGTGTTGTAGAGCTAGAGGAAAATAATTAGATTTCTGGAGTACCTTATTCTAGAACCGTAGCCTCTGATGATGATTGTCATGAGAGAAGATCCGGTGTACAGGTTTTCAGGTTGCACCGTGTGATATAGCTTACATGTGTTATTAATCGTTGTGCGGATTCGATGAAGTAATTTTGGTGATTATTTTTGTGATCAAGGATAAATGCTTATATTTGGGAAGCATGTGGACAATTATTTTTGGTCCACATATGCATTGGAGTTCAGATTGAGTTGACTTTGTTTGCACATTTCATTATTTGTATAGTGTTCTTGAAGCTGACATGTAGATGACCTAATTTCATGTTGCAGATATATAAGACCAATGGATATGATCATTTTGCATATCGGTTGAAGTGTAAAAAGTGTTTTTGATCAAGTGTGCATAGTTTCACGTGCGCAAGTGAAGGATTTGTGCTGTGAAATATCGTAGATCAGTGGAACAGAGCAATGCGAGATTAAGTGTTTTGTGCTTAACCGAAACTGTACTTTGGCATTTATAGATATTATTTTTTAGTTCAGACATTCCAATTATCTTTTGTAAAAGATATTGTAAGACAATGAGTCTTCCTACGGTTGTAGCCCTTGATATTTTGAGCAACGAGCTCTAGGTAGTGTGCATGAATGCACGTGCATTCTTTAATGTAATATTTCTATACTTTTGCAGAGTATATTTATATTGTGGGTCTCATCCCCACCGTGGTTTTTCCCTTGACTAGGTTTTCCATGTATAAAATCTTCATGTTATGGTGTTTTTGTTGATTACTTTATGTTTCTGCATCTTTCTTTTATTCATTTGCATTAAGTGGTTGAAAGATCAAGTTAATAAAGTTAAAAATTGTAGAACATTGATTCACCCCTCCCTCTCAATGTTCCTTGATTCCAATTTCTTGCATTAGTATTTTGATTCCAAGTCTTCCTTGCATCTTCTGATTTCTTCTCAACTTTAGCTTTAACCTCTCTTTTTTTGTCTTTATCATTTTGATTTGAACACTCACAAAATTGAAATCCAAGTTAGGTCTTGTCCAAATGAGCTTTCAGCATGCTAATTGATTCTTCCAGGAGCTTGCTATTTTCAAGGACCTTATTTTCTGCTTTTAGGTTCTTCACTTCTTACTCTTGCTTCTTACATTCCTTATACTTCATCTTGATTGTTTCTTTTAGGGTTTCCTCTATCTTGTCCTCCCCAATATTGCATCAAATTTTTAATAGTCTCATTCGCCTACTTGAATTGGTTGTTAACCTCCTTATGCCTCAGTTTGAAATTTTGGATTCACTCTCTCAGCTTTTGTACATATTCATTTGTTACCTTCACATTCTCTTTCAATTCTTCATTCTCTAATACAACACTTTCCAAATCTTCAATAGTTGTCTACAAGTATTCATCTAATTTAAATTCTCTGGTGATGCATATAGGTGCCATGATTCAACCAACATGGATCTCCCTCAAGTAGTTAAGCTATTAGGAAAGGGACCAAGGCTCTGATACCAATTGTTAGATTTGTTGAAGGGACTAGAATACTAAGAGGGGGTGGGGTGGATCATTATTCCCACAAATTCTAAAGCTTTCTCACAACTCAAACCTTTTGTTGATATGTCAAACTCATCAATTATGCATACCACACATGAAATAGCAAATGCAGAATAAACATGAAAAACGCAGCCACAAAGGAACACTAAACTTTATACATGGAAAACTCAAATGGGAAAAACCACAGAGAGTGTTAAATTTCAAGAGAATATAAGTAGTTATATGGTGTTTACAAAAGGTGGCTCACTGTCAGATGGCTCACTGTTAGATTACAAAACAACTCACTGCCAGAATGCTCACTACAAAGTTACAAAAATGGCTTATTGTCAGAATGTTCACTGTAATAGGTATGATTGAACTGAAGAAGATTGCATCTCCAAATGCATGAGATCAGTTCGAAGTTAATCCCAGATAACAATTTACAAACCCTACAATAGAGCTAGTGAAATACCTCTATACAACTATGCTTAAGCACCTGCAACAAATTTGGTAAAGGATTACTACAACACTGTCTGCATTCTGATTCTGCACCAACTTCCTTTGTTGTCCACAATTGACACTTCACACTCTGTTACTTGCTTCTCTGCTATATTCACTGCTATATCTCTTTCTCTCTCTATATCTCTATGTAGATGACTCATAACATAAACTTTCTTATATATATCGAAAGACTCACACGCCGGGATAATTTGTTGGCCTAGCTCAACATGTTATCCAATAAAGCCTTGAACATAAACATGATAACCAAGTTGGCCTCTACAAGATCTCTACACGCTTCCTTTTGCATAATTCATTTACTGATGCATATACCTTGATTATTGGAATGGGATAGGGTCATCCAGACCCATAGATATTGACCCATTAACACAAAACTCAAGCATAACATCTCTAAAATCCAACATACAAAATCCACACATACCATAGATACTGAACCACGAGACATGAAGAGATACATTTGTCATAACCAAAATATTTGATACTGGACACATAACTAATACCGAGACCAATGCAAGCACAACTCAGAATTTTGGAGATAAGGATCTTCCAAAAATTACTCCATTAGATCAACTACATCTTACTGCATCACATCCTATAGCAATACCAGAATGTGCATCACCTGCTCATAGCAAAAACTGCACACATCAAATGCATACAACTACATACAACATCCGAACCAAACTGGATAACTGGTTTGACATTAATATATTGCATATACCATTCAGACCAAACCAGATAACTAGTTTGACACCAATGACAACAATATTCACACAAGTCTAACACCCATGGCCAATGGGATCAATGAGACTACATGGTGACCCAGTGCATGAAACCAATGAATCTAATCTAACCTATATAGAGAGGCTAAGATCTTCTATTATGTCCAAATTGTTGTGATGTGAAGGCAATTGTGTCTTTTTGGTGCGACATGAATGTTATGTATAATTCTATGTTTATGTAATGATGGGTATGTCAAGTATTCCAATGTATCAATTCAAGTGTCATTTTGATGTTTCATGTTTTTCTAATGTTAAAGTGGGTTTAATGGAGTATTTTCGTCATTTTACGAATCATCTAAAGTCTTAAGTCCTAGAACTATGGGTGGGTCTCCTTAGGAAACCTCAAACCTAGTTTTATGAGAGTTTTAAGCCCTTTTTACCCTCATTTTTATAAGTGATGGATTTTGTTATTTGTCAAAGTTTATTTGTGGAAGCATGGGTGTAGTGGGACACATGGAAGGATCTTGCAAGAGAATTATTCCCACTAACCAACTCACACACTTAAGAGGCCAATCTAAGATAAAGAGGAATCCCTTGGGGTTTGTGTGAGCAGGTAGTTAGGATTACCATGTGACAAATTGGGGAGGATAAATATCATCATCACAATGAGAGAGGGAGAAGGGGAACTTCCAATTCATCTCCAAATTTTGAGGGAAAGGTGTTATTTGGTTTTGGGAGAGGAAATTTGGCTAATTTTTAGGAGGTAAGTTCTGGAAAATGATTCTTGAGTGAAGGAATCATGTTGGAAGAAGTTGGATTAACATTGGTATTCACCAAATTGTTGAAGGATTGGTTCAAGGTAGGTATCTTACCTATTTGTTTTCAAGTTTGTTAAACATGTAACATGCTCTTTGAATGGAGATTCTCGAATTGTTTACTTTTTGTTCAATGTGACTACATGTGTTAATGCTAGGTGGAAAATGTTTTCAAAGTTGTCATTGCCATTATAGTCTTGTGTTTAAGGATAGTGGAGAAGACTCTCCCAATTGGATTGAGAGCACTTCAAGTTAGATGGTAGAGTGAGTTTGAGGCCATTGTGGGGATTTTTCTTTTGGATTTGTTGCATAAATTGATTAGATATTTCTTTTAAATATGTGTGCCCACGCAAATTTGTTACATGAGTTATTTGGAGATTTCTTTTGGATATGAACACTCACACCAATTTAACTCTTCTAGATTAATATATACATGTCCAAATCGAAATGAAAAAACACCTATTAATAAATTAAACTATAACATTCACCTTTTTCCTAAATAATTAGAAAGATCAAGACTTGGTGAAGATGATATTTTGTGGTGGTAAACTATTTATGAGTTGCCATAATTTTAGGTTAACTCTTTTCAACAAATAGGTTGGATTTTCAAGGATAAGTCTGATCTTGAAAAAGTTGTCGAGTTAGATGATGTTAGTTTGTCATGTGGAATAATGGATTGAATGGTTGGTTTGGGTACATTTTGACTGGTACATAAATTCTATATTGCTTTGGATTTGATTCTAGTCATTAAATGACATTTTCTTTCACATCAGGTTGGATTTTCAAGGATACTCATGACCTTGAAAAAGTTGAGTACTTCAATGGCCATTGTGGAGGTTGAGTACACTTCATTCAAAGATTTGGGTCGCTAACTCCTCATACCCACTATTTATTGTGACCATAGGTTATGCCAATTTTGATCTTCTTTGACAAATGACCCTTGGATTTTTTATATAATTAAGTATAGGCCTATCCTTGTCCATTTCATCTACAATATCTTTAGGCAAGATTGTAAGTCATTCATAAATTGACTCTTAGATTTTCTATTTTAAATTTAATTAGGGAAACAAACCATTTTAGTTCTTCAATATTAGTGAGTTCTATGTCTTGTTTCTAATTCTTCTAGATATGACCATGTAGATTTTGTTGTTGCCAACATTTCGGATCAAACACCATGATCCATCATCAAGGCAAGAGAGCAAGTGAGAGCAAGAGATCAGAAAATGAGAACAAGAGTTCTATGTCCATTGAGTATCCTCTTATCTCTCTTATAGAAGTTTCTTTAACTACATCCCTCCTAACATACTCTACAGAATTTTGTCACACCTTCTTGATTCATTTTTGGTATCTATAATCTCTTTCTTGGATCTATTAAGCCCTTCTCGCATATTCTTTGTTCTAGATAACCATGATCATCTTCTAACTTTTTGTCAATCCTATCTCAAATCCAACAACTTCAATCAATTTTTTTATAGTAATGCTATTAACAGAAAGAAGAAACTATTTAGTACCCTTCAATGATATAATAATTTATAAAATGTATAATACAAATTGCATTGGATGAAAGACAAAAGAAATTCAAATGGTGTACGAGTGATATTTTATATTTTTTTTAAATGGTGGATGACCACCAACAACCCGAGGACGAATCTTCAATACTACTCGCTTTCGACGAACAGGAATCAGCTATATCGTTAACGACAAAATCGGCAAGTTGCAGGGTCTTGCTTTTGGTTTTTCCCCCTGCCAAAATCCAATTGAAACACGTCTTTTATGGTAGGATATTATTTACTGATGCAGGTCAAGATCTTTCATATCATTGAATCGAAATTTGATTTTTCCTTCACGTCCGGTTAAAACACGGATGTAACGCGTCCCTATTATGCACGGATTATGCGCTGGTGAATCATAGACTTCATTGACCGTAAAAGTTGGGGGATGCGAAGTGTTCAGAACAGTAAGAAAGATGTGCAGCTCATCTTCATTGACGGAGTCATCAACATTTAAATTAATGAGTATTTGATCATTCCACTTCCACATATAAATGGACCAAAAGAGGGAGGAAAGTGGTGGGCATCCTCCTCTTGAAAAGTAGCCTGCATTATTACCATTCTCATCTGTCTTGTCGAATTTGATTATTGAAGTGATCCAGTCGGGGGTTTCAAAATCGTCAAATCGTATATCATGTTATTGACAATTTGGAAATCGTAGCTGTTGTTTGTAAAATCAACGTTGTTTATAACGTGTCACTAACATGCATGTTATGCATATCGTACTGCAGTTTTGGAGCCAGAATAGTTGTCTCTCTTTTTGGAGCCAGGATAGCTCCGTCCATATTTTTTGGTGTGGTTGGATGACTTCTTGGTGGTCTATACATCTATCATCAATTGTAACCTGAATATGAGAAGTGATATTTGTCTTCAACTTAAAAAAATATTAGTAATAGAAAAACCACTTAAAACTAATAATAATATGATTGATTATAGAAAAATACATACAAGGAATATAAAACCCAATTCATTGTCATATTTTTTCTAGAAACTTCATTAATTTTCTTGACGCATCCCTAGTCTCATGGTAACTTGGACAAGAGGTTGATTTTATGATCAAACTATGTTAAACAACCCCATGTGTGCATGTGATGGTTATAAACTTTTAATGCCATTATGGGTAAGTGTACCAAGATGGTAAACAAAAAGGGCGGGGGTCGGGGGTATAAGAGACCACTTTTTTTTTTTTTTTTCTAAAAATAGGTAACCTGAACTTCAAAGAGATATTTGAAGGTCATGCACTCAAAACTAGGAGTTGAGAAAAAAATAAGAATTGTAGTACTCTGAATCTAGTTTCTATAATATTGAATTTTTTTAAATTGGATAAGATTAAGAGGGTCAAACCTTTCACGCACGAAAAATTGTTCCTGATTTTTTTAGAAAAATATAACATAGTTGTTTTCGTGCGCTGCACAAAATATATAGCTAGATTTAGTATTTTGCAAAACCCTTTGGTAGGATGATAGGCTACAGTGAGATCTAGAAGTTGTGTACTTTTTTCATTGAGTATTTTTTTTTATGATTTTTTGGAGTGACCGCATCCTGAAATTTTGGTACTTGTTCGTGCGTTGAGCATAACTTGCATCAAAATAATCACAAATGCAAACTTTTTTTTCAAAGTATATAGAATCTAGTGTAGAACAATAATATGTAATTTATTTTGAATTTTGTCAAGTATATCAAAAGTTATTAAAAAATGGCAGTCATATGTTTGTGAGGACTGTCAAAGCACTGCTAAAGAAAATTAAAGTTTACTATGCTAATGTTGTCCAAAAATAGAAAAATTTATATGGTTAGAAAACTAAGAAGATGTGTGAGATTATGGTGGTAATTTAGAGATACCCACTTGATCATTTGTAAACCTGATGACGATGAATTCAAGAAATCATGTTGGAGGATGAAAAACCATTTAAAGGGACAAAAAAGGGGGGGAAATGGGCTTGCAGGCCTTACAGTCGTTTTCCAACCCTCTTACCAAGTCAAAACCTGCACAAGTTTTGAAAAATAAAAAGTACTAAATTCACAATTCTAGATAACCCGTACGGGTTATGTAGAACTAAAACCATTATTTTGTGTTTCAGAAAACCCATACAAGTTATGTAAAACTCTAAAAAAAAAAAAAATTTGTTTCACAAAACCCGTAAGGTTTATGTAGACTAGAAGTTTTGGCCTTAGTTGTACATAACCCGTACGGGTTATGTAGAACTAGGAAAAGGAGAGGGGGAGAGGGAGAAAGAGAGAGAGAGGGAGATTGGGGAAAGGAGAGGGGAAGAGGGAGATAGAGGGAGATTGGGGAAAGGAGAGGGGGAGAGGGAGATAGAGGGAGATTGGGAAAAGGAGAGGGAGGGAGAGGGAGATTGGGAAAAGGAGAGGGGGAGAGGGAGAGGGAGAGAGAGGGAGATTGGGAAAAGGAGAGGGGGGGAAGGAGAGAGAGAGAGAGAGAGAGAGAGAGGGGGGGGGGGAAAAGGAGAGGGGTATGGATGGAGAGTGAGGGGGTAAGAGAGAGAATAGGGGATATGAACTCTCTCTCCCTCTCTCCCTCTCATTTTCCCAATCTCCCTCTCTCTCCCTCTCCCCCTCTCCTTTTCTCAATCTCCCTCTCTCTCCCTCTCCCTCTCCCCCTCTAATTTTCCAAATCACCCTTTCTTCCTATCCCCTATTCTCTCTCTCTCTCTCTCTCTCTCTCTCTCTCCCCTTTTCCCAATCTCCCTCTTCCCCTCTCCTTTTCTCAATCTCCCTCTCTCTCCCTCTCCCCCTCTCCTTTTCCTAATCTCTCTCTCTCTCTCCCCCTCTCTCCCTCCTTTTCCCAATCTCCCTATCCCTCCCTCTCTCCCTCTCCTTTTCCCAATATCCCTCTCTCTCCCTCTCCCCCTCTCCTTTCCCCAATCTCCCTCTCTCTCTCCCCCTCTCCTTTTCCTAGTTCTACATAACCAGTATGGGTTATGTAGAACTAAGGCCAAAACTTTTAGTTCTACATAACCCGTATGGGTTATGTAGAACTAAGGCCAAAACTTTTAGTTCTACATAACCCGTATGGGTTATGGGAAAATATTAATATACTTTAGTCCCAACGGCCTAAAAACTAGCATTGCAAGTTGTTTGAAGGCCCCATTACTTTTACACATGATTTTATGGGACAATAATAGTTAGGTTTTCATATTCTTTTGTCGCTTTTGCTTTGGAATGATTGATTTGTCTCATATATTGGATTGTTTTTAAAGTTATTTTATCATTGTTACTTTAGATTATAATAAAATGATGATCATTTGTTGTTTTTTTGCTATTTGATTATGGATTGTCATCATGATGTTATGTGTAGGACAATGGGAAAGAACAAGAGAGGAACAAATGAACAAAGAGAGGCAGCAAAGGAAAGACAAAGGGAGCGTATGAGGAGATTACATGAAGGTACATCATCTAATGCACCTAATGAAAGTGATGAACATTCGACAATTGAAATTGATATGATGAATGCACCAAATCAAAATGATCAACATACACCAATTCAAATACATATGATGAATGCACCTAATGAATGCAATGAACATACACCATTTGAAAATGATTTGGTGAATGAAGATGTTAATGAATTTGAAGAAGATATACCATTTGAATTTGATGTAATCAATGCACATAATGCATGCTCTCACACTAACGGTTCGTTCCCACGATGAGCATAACGAAAGATGCACTATTTTGCCACCTCTCATTAACGGTTTTTGATGTGACAAAAAACATATCACCACAAGAAAAGATAATCGGTTTGTTTGAAACTGAGAGAGTTTTTTTAGGCAGTGAAAACATGACCCCATAGGTTCAAACAGATTTTCCATAAGTGCCATGGTCTCCGAGTTACGCGACGTCAAAGTTTGACCATTTTTTCCACTTGGAGTACTCAAGGTAAAATGTCGCTACGAGGTGGCTCAGAATGATCAGACGACTTGGGGAGTGAGACAAGGGAACACCTAGAGTAAACCCGACCACCTGGATGTGCTCGTGCTGATGGTTCATTCCCACGATGAGAAGAATGAAAGATGCACTATTTTGCCACCTCTCACTGACAGTTTTTTATGCAACAGAAAAAAATGTCACCACAAGAAAACGGAATTGAGCTGTTCGAAACCAAGATAGGATTTTTTAGGCAAAGACAACACGACCCCATAGGTTCAAACAAATAGTCCATAAGTGCCACGATCTCCGAGTTATGCAACGCCAAGTTTGATTGTTTTTTCCACTTTGAGCACTCAAGGGAAAACGTCGCTACGAGGTGGCTCAGAAGAATCAGAAGTCTTGGAGAGCAAGATAAGGGCACACCTAGTGTAACCCCGGCCACTTGGATGCACTCGCACTGATAGTTCATTCCCACTACGAGCATAACAAAAGATGCACTATTTTGCCACCTCTCACTGATGGTTTTTTATGCGACAGAAAAAATCTCACCACAAGAAAACGGAATCAAGTTGTCCTAAACTGAGACAAGATTTTTTAGGAAGCGACAACATGACCCCATAGGTTTAAATAAATCGTCTATAAGTGCCACAAACTCCGAGTTACGTGACGTCAAAGTTTGACTATTTTTTCCACTTTGAGCGCTCAAGGGAAAACGTCGCTACGAGGTGGCTCAGAATGATTGGACTTCTTGGGGAGCGAGACAAGGGAACACCTAGCATAAAACCGGCCACCCAAATGGGCTCACGCTGATGGTTTGTTCCCACGATGAACATAATGAAAGATGCACTATTTTGCCACCTCTCACTGACGTTTTTGACAATTTTTGATGCGACAGAAAAAATCTCACCATAAGAAAATGGAATCGAGTTGTCCAAAACCGAGAGAGGATTTTTTAGGTAGCAACAACACAAACTCATAGGTTCACACGGATCATCCATAAGTGCTTCAACTCTTCTTTTATAGGTGATTTGGATGAATAGGTGTGTCTCTTACCCTAAGGTCGACTTGTTATGGAATAAAATTTAAATGAAAACCTAACCTAAGCCGACTCATCCTTAGATAAATTTCAAATCTTCTTTGTGCACTCAAACATTTTCTTAATTGGTTCTTGAAATGATAAACTTCGCTCCATAAGCATGAGTTTATGAAATAATAACTTCACTCCAATCTCTTCATGCACGAAGGACTTAAAGCAAATTCACTCAATCAAATTACACAATATCAGCATTACCGGTGTCGGTACTTAGGTATACACAATATGAGCAAATATACACAATGAACAAGTTTGATCACATTTCAATAGCAAATAACTAAGTTTCAAGAATATCAAATTTCATATATATCAATGAACAAATTGGATCAAATATCAAGTTTCATATATATCAAAATGAATAATAATTGTGTACATATCAAAAAATAGCATAGATGCCAACTCAATAATAGTTACAAAAATGTGGCATGTGCCATGTCTGTCAAAGTCAATATATACATATACAAATGTCGAATATATAAAAAATTGGTCCTTCAATGACCACAACTATAACTATATTTCTCTATCAGTATCTATGACTATGGAGGATCATCAAAATCAAGCCTCTTCGAAGTAGTACGTGGCTCTGCAGGTGGCTACACAAGGACAATTCAAATGTTGAATCAGATATATTTTCTCAATATAACATCAAATTAACTAAATATTGAACTTTAAATTGTTTGAAGTTGAATTGTTGATTACCTCATCTCTGTCTTCTGTAATTGGGTGAGGCTGAGGATCTGTGGGATGTCCTGAAGGAGGTTATAACTGGTAAAACAACATTAATACATGTTAATAACATATATGTCGAATAACACATAATAACTAAAAATGAATAGACTAAAAAACTAAAGCATACTGGAGCCTCAGATGGATGTGTTGTGGTCATAGGAGGCAAATTCACAAATGAATCAGTTACGACCATTTCCTATATCCATGGTAAGTGATCCAAAAGGAGTTAACTAGACGGTTTCAACTTCATTGTGCACTTAGTGAAAAGGAGTGGATCTAAGACAGACATACCTTTTCCCTTGGTTGTGTTGGATCCCATAATATACGTGTAGGACTTCTACTGAAATGGAATGGTAGAATAACACTAGGAAGTTTGGAAGGGGCCTGTAATAGTTTAAAGACAATCATACAAGTTAATAACCCAAAGTTGTTGACAAACTAGATAAAACAAATATTTTTAACATATGTAGAAAAAATGCACACTGAAGCCTCGTATAGTTCTCCTGTAACCTTAGGAGGCCTAGTCGAATCTGCTGCAGCTATTACCATTTCATATATGCAAAATGATAACATATGATATAGACATAAAAGGATTTAGTTATTTCGAACAAGCAAGAATGCAATCCAAAGTGAATATGAAGATATCACCTCTTCCCTCTGTTGAACCTCATCGACATCAGGTTGATTCATTAATTCCGTAAACCCCATATGTTTCTATATATAGAACTGATGCTCTGCAAAAAGGATGGTTAGGATAACAAACACCAACAAACAACAAGAAACAAGTGTTAGTGTTGGAAAATCAAAGATCAAACACTACCCTAAGCAAGCATATCAAGAGAGACACTAAAATAAAAATAGAACATTTAACAATGAAAATAAATGCAACAAGGCATCTCCAAATGCCTCCCACCATGCTTGTAGCTTCTCCTCCCCTGTTCCTCACCTCTCCAAGTTCCTAAATGAGTGTAGCTCTTAGTAGCTTTTTACACTATTTTAGATGTCTTATGGAGATTCGAGATTATGAAATAAAAGCTCATGAAAATGAAAACATGAACAAGATAAAGATAAGATATTATCTAATCTATTGTTAATTTTACTCCAAAAAGAGTAAATGTAAATGATTATGTTAAATGCTCTCTAAAATTCACTATAAGTTAAATGCATACAAGTTTTCAGGATCTGGATTATGAAGAAATGAGCTCTATTTATAGGTAAAATGGAGCAATGAATGGTTGAGATTGAGCAATCTCAACAAGGGTCAGGATTGATGGGTTTATGATCCATGTGAGGGCTTTCAATCCAATCCCAGGATGGCAAATGTCAACAAGAGATGGGTTGAGGGGAGAGGGAAGAAGCATTAAATGTTTGACATCACCTGAGGGTTACCCTAGGGGGTAAGGTTAATGTTGAGTTGAGTGAATAAATTCATTATTCAGGGAATAATGTCTTTATCCAATGGATAAACTCTTGTGCAAAAGTTAGTGAGGATAACCATGGTCAAAGCAATAAATGCTTGAACAGAGCCATAGGTTAAATGAGGGTTGAGTTAGAGGTAAAGTCTCTAACCATGGGAGCAAGTGGATTTAACCATAAATGGTTATGTAAGAGCCATTAATGGTCATGTAAGAGCCATTAGTGGTTTGGAAGACTTTAGAGGTTAGTTTGTTGAACACATAAAGCATTAAATGATTTTCAAAGACTTTGGAGTCTTTGAGAAGTGACTTCAAGTTGCTTAGGAATGTGACAATATTTAGGGGATGGATTAGGATAATTAAGAATGATTAGAAAGTGGTTAGAAGGGACTAGAAGAGGATTTAAGATTGCAAGTGGGTTTGGTGGGTGAGGAAAATAGGATTTTAAATTAAAATAAAATTTATTTATTTCAACTTGTGGTTGCAACTTGCATTTGTAGGAGAATGCAAGTTGGGGGGATTAAATGATTTAAATAAATGTTTTAATTATTTATTTAAAAGAGGAAAGGGGATAACATTAAATAAATAGGAGAATAATTTATTTAATTAATAGGAGAATGATTGAAGATGAATTAACTAAAATGTTAATTTAATTAACTGTTGGCTAGTGGACTTTAATCAAATAAATAGTAAATATTCATTTAATTAAATGGACAAATTTATGTGACTACATTTGCCCTCTCTTTGAGACGGTGCGGTTTATCACGTCGTTTCAAAGAAAGAAAAATAGATGTGAAGAAATGTGCCCTAATAATGTTAATTTAATGGGCGGTATGCCCCCTCGAGATATACGATCTCTCAAAAAAGAACGGGAATTGGCGGGGAGGTAGAAGAGAAGAAATTATCAATAAGGGTGAAAGAATAGAAGAAATTGGAGAAAAAACGGAGAAATTAGAGGCATTGAAAGTTCACAGGGACCACGGCGGTGAGCGGGGTAAAATTAGGGTTAGGGTGGCGGGTATATATGGGGGTGAAGGGGTAAAAACAGGGTCATTTGCATCCATCTCCAAGGCGATTCAGAGATCTGATAGTGACTTGTTTGCACGGGCGAGTAGCAGTCAGCATGACGGTACTAATAGCAGATCATCGGCAAGAGCGAGTCCATTAATTCCAACGGCCAGATGACTACGGACCAATGGTACACAAATTTGAATTTTTGTGTTTTATGCATTTCTGATGTCTTTTTTCAAGTGTCTAAGTTGAGTCAAAACAATAGCGCTAAAAGTGTGTTTTAGCGTTGTTGTCACCTAATCTAGCGCTTTTGTGCAGCTATAGCGCTATTGCATAGTGGTTTTAGCGCTATCATTAGGTTTAGCATAGTCGGGTAGTAGTTTCAGTGTTAACGTAGTTTTAGTGCGATCGAGTCAATGTTGTAGCGTTGTCCTGGAATGGCATTGTTGTGCAGTGGTTTTAGCGCTATTGGTTTTTTAGAGCTATTGTGTAGTTGTTGTAGCGTGATTGTTAGCAAAATAGCGCTATTGTCTAAAAAATAGATGCCTCAGTGTTTAGGAACATGATCTCTTGATGCCTATGTTGGGTGGATGGATGGATAAGTTAGTTGTTTTGAACCATAGCAGCCCCGTTGAGACTAGGTCATTATGATAAATGTATGTTGTAGTCTAGGTTTGTCATGATTGCTTACCTGTTGAGACCTGAAGATACTTGATCAGAGTATCTGTTGATAGTCTAGGTTTAAACTTAAGAAAGTTTGAAATAAAACAACTAATGATGATGCATCCAGCCACACACCAACTATCTTACAGATGCGGGAGCAGCATCCAACCATGCACCAGCTGCGAGATCAGTTGATGGAGGCCGAGATTGATTGCATTACAGCGACAGGTCTTTACGATATGATGTACATGCTCATGATTCGAACAAATCACCACCTGATAACGACATTGGTAGAACGGTGGCACAACGAGACTTGCACGTTCCATCTAGCTATGGGTGAGATGACCGTGACACTGGAGGATGTGTGGCAAATTTTGCATATCCCTATCTGAGGGAATCTGGTGACTTATGATCGCGTGTTCGGTACAATAGTTGTGCATCAAATATTTTCAGAGGATGTGTTTATTTATGATGGCTCAAGAGCGTGGGAGGAGATAGTGGCATTTTATGAGCCACTTCCAGCTATGCTATCAGGGATTGTCAGGTGTTTGTTGTGCCCCGATCGACGATCGCATGGACTAGTCGTGGGCTGGGGCCAGGTTATAGAGCAGATGGTGACTGAGGGGACCCGCTTTGCATGGGGACCGTGCGTTCTTGCACATTTATATTGGGATCTGCATGAGGTGGTGTACCGAGAGATGACCTCTCTAGGAGTTGGGATCACTCTATTGCATATCTAGGCTTGGGAGCACTTACTTGTGTCACGGCCAGTCAGCTTGAGGTTTAGGGTGACAAATCAGCCCTATGTCTATATGTATAGAGGTATGATGAGCTAACCCCACTTGGGGAAGCTAGAGTGGTGGCGGCGGGCATTAGATGATTTGGATGCAATGATATGGCCACCATATATTGAGTGTAGCCATGGGAGGATGATGCAAAGGCCTTGCCGTATGCATTTATGATGTGGTATTTGATTGGTAGGATAGCCTACAATGTGGAGAGATAGGTACCCAACAGAGTAATGAGGCATTTTGGTTGGAGGCAGGGAGTGCCGAGTGGGTCAGGAGAGTATGCACGGGTAGTATGGGAGAGATTGCAAATTTCGGACTTTACAGGAAAGACCATGGCATATGAGACCTGGGATTGTAGATGCAGGGGTTACAGATGAGTATACCCAATATATGACTGCACATCCTATTCCACGTATATCTGATCTGATAGAGCCGGTTCCAGCCTTTGAGGATGATAGGAGATAGAAATTGAGGAGGAGAGGAGGGCGAGGACTTGTAGCAGATGGATGAGGTAGAGGTGACAGAGGAGGAGGTGGTGGAGGGGATGGAGGTTTTGGAAGAGGAGGAGGAGGTGGTGGAGGAGATGGTGGTAGTGGATTTGGAGGTGGAGGTAGTGGAGGAGGATGGTTACAGCAGAGAGGGAGAGGCGGGCAGTCGTTGTGACTATCACAGGGTCCTTTGATTCAGGGAGGAGTCAGATTAGGTGGCAGGGATATGGGAGAGGGAGAGGCACCTATGGATATGGGAGAGGGAGCTACTGATGGAGGAGAGGGAGCTACAGGTGGATGAGATTTGTGGGAGCATATGCTAGTACATATGCAAACTCGACTTGCAGCAGCCTAGGCATGGGTGAAGGAGATGGAGGCAGAGGTTGCAGATGTTCAGATGTTTGCATGGGAGTCAGAGTTGATCGTAATGTTGCGAGTGAGAGATGACACGGTGGAGAGATTGATGGAGCTGCAGGAGAGAGTACGAGTTGGTTCAGAAGCAAAGGATCCTTCTGGGGAGGTGATGAGGGATATACGGAAATCTCAAGTAGAGATAGAGTATTGGCGGGGTTTATATGAGAAGGTGGTGTCATTCAGTCAGTGGGCACTGAGCTATTCACATATGTGTCGGGCGAGATCAGAGCAGTCTCAGAGAATGTAGAGCAGTGGTGATGTTATGGGTCCTCCACGACGAGATAGTGCAGGTGATGCAGGGGTTAGTGGGGGAGCAGGTGGTGATGGTGGTGCAACATCTGGCCAGAGTACCATTTGAGAGAGTTGTATGTATTTTATTACATTTGTCATTTTGGACTGTGACTTGGATGGCTCTTGGTAGCCGATATTTTTGACATCTTTGTACTCTGATATATGTATGTGTTGTGAGATGAAATATGATGTGATATATGAGGAGATCCCTTTTTTGTGATGACATGAATTTTGATGATATGTCTGGGTTTATGCATGATGATGAGTTTATGATTTATGCTTAGATGGATGTTTTTACTTGCTAGATGTTTATGTTGATGAGATAATTTCAATATGCAATGTGATGATGATTTTATGATGTCTATATGCATGTTTATGAATGTGATGCTAACATGTGGATGTAGGTTAATACATGTATGATGTGTTGTTGTAATGCCTTATGTATGTAGGGCCATGATGATGATGTATGCAAAATGATGAATGAATGATGTTTTAACTATAAGATAGATAGTACTTGTGTTTATGTTGATACGATGAGATGTATCTTGTGTTTGATATGATGAAATGTAATGAATGGAATGGTTTTATGTAAATGTTTATAGATGGTTTAAAATGAATACAAAATGGATAAACAAATGGTTATTCAAATGCTTATGTGATGATCTTAAATGAATGGTATTGTAAAATAAATAAACCAATGTTGAGACAAATGTCTATGTTATGATGCTAAATGACTTAAAATATAACTAAGTGAAATGATAATGCAAATTGTATGCGGGAAAAGTGAGCGAATAAAACTAAATATATGAAAATATTGTTAATACTAGTCCACACACACACACAGGACTTCTTGATGCAAGCTATGGAGTAATGTAGTGTTACTCAGCTTCCCAAGAAGGGTCCCATGGTTCTCTATCTCACAATGTCCCTCAAACCAACGTTTTTGCTCTCAGATCACTGAGCAAAATGGTTTAGGGATGGCAAATATGAGAACGAGAGATGTTTTTGATTGATTTTAGTATGAGATGTGTTGTAAGCTATGTATGATGCTAAAATGCAATAAACTAAATGATAAGATGACAAGATTAGTATGAATACTATCCTGGCATACTATATTTAGTCTATGATTGAACTAAAATGATAAAGAAAGTAATCTAAGCATGCATATTAGTCTAATTTATGATCTAAAAGAGGCTAAATGAAGAGCATAAAGATGATGAAAAAGCTTGAAAGTATTTGAGCATAAGTGTGATGCTTCAAATTTGAAAGATGATTGTTAAGAATGGAGGAATGAGGGCTCTATTTATAGCACAAACAGGGCAATGGATGGTCAGGATTGAAAGGTTTAATCAAGGGCCAGGTTTGAAAGTTGGGGATCCATGTGCACAATTTGTACCAATGAAATGGTGACAAGTGTCAACATAGGATTGGGTTGAGAGAAGAGGTTGGAGGCATTAAAGGCCTGAGAAGACCTCATGGCTATCTAAAGGCTAAGGGTCAAGTCTAAGTTAGGCTTACCCACTAGATTAAGAGTTAATCCAAGGATAAACCTTTGTGCAAATGATTAAGAGATAATTATGGTCAAAGCATTAATGACCTGATGAGACCCTTGGGTTGGATAGAGGTTGAGTCAAAACAAATGTTTTAACCATGTGGGAAGGTTTGAATTAACCATTAATGGTTATTGGAGACTTTAGGGATTAAGTGGTTGAAGGTTGGAAGCCTTTAATGGTTTTCAAAGACTTTAAGGGTTTTAATGGTTGAAGGTTGAAAACCTTCAATGGTTATCAAAGACTTTAAGGTTTTTGAGAAGTGACTTCCTTTTGCTTAGGGATGTGACAAAATTTAGAGGAGGGTTAGGTTAATTAGAAGCGATTAGAAGATTCTAGAAGGGATTAGGAAGGGGTTTGGGATTTTGCAAGTGGATGGGGGGGATAATATGATTTAATTGAATTAATGATTTTATTTGGTTGTAATTTGGAGAAATTAAATAAATATGATTTATTCAATTTAGGATAACTATTTAATTAAATTTGAATTTAATTAAAAGTGGATAGGGGGATTTAATTGAATAAAATGATTTATTCATTAAATGGATATAGTGAATTTTATTTAAATAAATTGAGTAATTTATTTAATAAAATAGAAGAATGTGGATAATTTAATTAAATTGGATTTAATTAAATAGAGAAATGAACATAAAATATTCATTTAGGAATATGGTCATTTTTATACGTCTACATTTTGCCCCTCTTTGAAGTGACGTGTGTGCACATGTTATTTCAAAGAAAATGATGCCTTATCATGATTTATGATCAAATGCAATTTGTGTCGCTCTTTTATTTGCAAGTTGTTATAGCGCATAGGATTTTTAGGTTAGCGCGTGCACGTAGAACAGCGCATGTAAAGTGGCGGGTAGCGCATCGCATCCACAGGTTAGCGTGTAGGACTAACCTAGCGCATAGGAGCCGTCGGGGTTCACATAGGGAAGGGGATTTAGCGCGTAGGGATAACCTAGCGCATAGGGCTAAAAGGGTAGCGCTCAGGGAGGGTAGATTAGCATGTAGGCATAGTCTAGCGCAGGGGATGGGTTAGGTAGTGCATAGGGTGAAAAGTTCAGCGCATAGACGAGAACTAGCACATAGGTTGGATAGAATAGCGCGTAGGAGAGGCAGCCTAGCGCGTGAGGGTGTTTTAGCGCATTGAAGATCTGTTTTAGTGCATCAGAAAAATTTTGCAGTTTTGGCCGAGTTGAAAATGTTTTTTGTGTGCCTGTCATGTTTTTGATGAATTTACCCAAGATGAGTATTTGTATAACTTGTTTTGATGTGCAATTTTCCAAGTTATGTATAGATATCAATTTGTTGTTGTGATCAGAATATGATGTTTTTGCGTGGTCTGTTTTAAGTTCAATGTATGTGAAAGCCCGAGTTGTTTTACAAGCCGATATGGGTTGGAAACTTGAGTTGTTTTACAAGTTTATGTGATTTTGGTACTTGAGTTGTTTTACAAGTTTTGATATGGTTTTTGAAGAACTTGAGTTGTGTTACAAGTTGATATGAAATGATATGATTTTGAACTTTGATTGTAGATGAGCAAATTGTTTCATGTTGTTGATGTAAGTTTGATTTTGATATCTTTGTGTTGATGTGGAAACTGATATTGGATATATTTTTGTTTGTCGACAGGAGCGATTGGGGGTTGTGCAGTCGAGGGAGAGATTTCTGAGACCATGGACGCTGATACCACGTCTGTCCCAGGCAGATTTGGACATTATAGAGAGATGTGGATTGACCTCTCTTCTGGATATGCCTCGGTTCACTGTGAACCGGGGACTTTTGACAGCATTGGCAGAGAGGTGGCATAGCGACACGAACACCTTTCATTTTGCCACTGGAGAGATGACAGTGACACCGGAGGATTGCTACTGGATTTTGCGCATTCCTGTGGTAGGGGCACTGCTACCCTACAAGCATTCAAAGGAGGGCAGCACAGAGGCACTACGCCGCATATTTCATGATGAGACTGTCTGTGGATATGAGATCCCCTGGCAGGAGTTTTTGGATCTGGATTATGCACCGCTGCCATCTGTATTGGCAGGATTCATTGGGGGATTCCTTTGTCCTGATCGCAGGTCAAAGGGATTTTCAGTGGGATGGGGGCTAGTTTTGGAGCAGATGGTGACGCAGGGGCGGAGATTTTCATGGGGGTCAGCGATGCTGGCGCATCTTTACAGGAGCCTTCATGAGGTAGTATACCTCGGTTACGGCAGTTTATCAGCTGGCGTGACATTATTACAGGTATGGTGCTGGGAGCACATTCCAGTAGCGAGGCCATTGGTGGATAGAGACAGGCCTGTAGGTGCAGCATACGCCTACGGATATAGAGGTCTAGTTGTCCAGCGTAAGCTGGGCAAACTAGAGCATTGGAGGAGGGTTTTTTATGATATTGATACAGTCACCTCGAGACCGTATACATATTGCGAGGTATGGGTAGAGGATGGGATAGAGATGCCTTTTGTATTCATAACGAGGTATCTGATTGGGAGGACCCCATTCGTCATTGAGCGGTTTTTGGTGACCCGAGTTTTGCGGCAGTGGGGGATGAGGAGGAGATGGTGAGACCAGCTCAGAGGAGGAGGGTAGATATACTCCCACCTCTAGTACCGAGGACAGGGCGAGTGGGAGGGGTTCCTCCAGCACAGAGACCACTGCAGGTTCGAGTGCCAGGTCATGTGGAGGATGCACAGATCCGGACCCTGCAGATTACCGTTCAGCAGCTGCAGGCGCAGATTTTGACCTATCAACGGCAGATTTCTCAATTGACCACTGAGAGAGATACTGAGATAGAGCGGCGAGGATGAGCGGAGGAGGCCTTGGTGAGTGTACAGAGAGCAGTGGCGGGTGATCCATTGAGAGACACCCTGAGAGAGCTGACACGGAGAGTACAGGAGGTTGAGTATTACAGGCGGCATTATGAGGCGGCAGTACCTCGAGATCGACGAGTGGAGAGCTTTGCACAGTCGAGATCGAGTCGATCTCGAACTGCTGGTACACGATCTGAGAGCCGAGGAGTGACGGGGCCGGCGAGACAGGACCCTCCTGGAGATCCAGGGGCGAGTGTATTGGGAGCGAGACAGGACCCTCCTGGAGATCCAGGGGCGGGTGCATCTAGAGCTAGACCATCTCCGTCAGGAGATAGTCATACTTGAGAGACATGGTCTCTGTTGTTTTTTTTTTTTTTTGAGCATTGTACTCTTTGTACAGGACACAGTTTTGACATATTTTGTACATTTTGGATCATTTTTGAGATATATGGATGGCACCATTTTTTATCATGTAATGTATGATGCAGGATGTATGCTTTGATATGCTGTGAGATGTATCTTGAAAATGAGATGTATGATTTAATATGCGACTAATTGTAATATGATATGATGTAAAAAAATGATGTAATAATGATGCAAAATGATATGTAATGAATGAGATAAGAATGATATGTAACTAATTGTAAAATGATATGCCACTAATTGTAAAATGATATGCAACTAATTGTCTTTGGAGCATCTCTCATTATGTATTTGCCATCCGATATAACCATTTATTTGCTTTCTTTGTAAATATCATCATGGAGCATTTATTGATTTTTGGATATGTTGAAAATTTATACAAGCATAATGGTATAATTGAACCATAATGACCTGAGAAAAATTTACATGATATTTGATTTTGCAAGATAGCACAAGCGTCAAGGTATAATTGAACCAGGACGACCTGAGTGCGTATTGCGTAAACAAACAAGATTTGATCATTTGTATGCGTGAAGTGGAGTCAAGCCTTCAGTGATATTCGATGGATCACGTCTCGAGGCAAATATTCACACAGTACAAGTGATCGCCTCCCAGACAGAAGACTAAGAAAATATTGGAAGTTCCTCATGATCTCTAGCTTTGAAGCTTTTGTATGAAATAAGGAGAAGATTCCAATAATTTAAAAAGGTCAAAATGCAAAATAATCAAGACTTTTATGCGATAATGCAACATTTAGTACTTCAGAAAATCATCCATCCTTGAGATTCTTGTGTATTGTTTGTGTTTTGGTTGTTGTGATGAAGCGTAGTTGTGCTTGTTGGATGTCATGCTGTTGAATTTTGCATCTAGTCTTGATGTCTTGAATGTTTGCAAGATTGATACGATTTACATGCCCCTAGCTGAGTGTGCCTTTTGATTGTGAATACATATAGTGATTCCAAGCCATGGTGGAATGCGATAAGAGAATAGATACAGATGGATAACCCAGGATAGTGACTACGCTAAGTATGTCCTGAATGGAGATATGCTAAGTGTCGGGCGATGGCCGATAGTGTTTTGATGGATAAAATGGCATGGATATAGATAGAGAAGCCGGTCTTTCACAAGGGCGCCTGTTTACTAGGTTTTCACCGTTTGTTTTTATTGTACTTTGTATTTTTGCTTTTTCTGGATTTTTTGATTTTTTTGTTTGTTTTTGGCTTTTTCCGTGCACTAGGCTACCTTAAGTATAGTACTTCTTCAGATGAATGTTGTTAATTGGATCATCGAGCACATCTCCTTCAGAATTTGTTAGCTGATAGGCACCTGATCCATAGACTGATATGATGACATAGGGACCCAACCAGTTAGGTTCAAATTTCCCTTTCTTTTCTCGATCTTGCTGATTTCTTGGATTTTTTTTGAGGACTAGATCACCAACCTTGAAGTTGCGAGGAATGACCTTATGATTGTAGCTCCTGCACATGCGTTGCTGATATGCTTTGAGATGAGTATAAGCATGTTGGCGTCTTTCATCTAATAGTTCCAGTTCTTGCAGTCGGTTAACTCGATACTCTTCATCAGGGATTAAACCTTTCAAAGAGACTCTAAGAGATGGAATTTCTACCTCTAAGGGTAAAATAGCCTCTGATCCATATACCAATGAATATGGTGTTGCTCCTGTAGGTGTGCGAATGCTGGTCCTGTATGCCCAAAGTGCTGGATTGAGTTGTACATGCCAATCTTTGCCTGCATCATTCACTATTTTCTTGAGGATTTTTAGGATTGTCTTGTTAGATGCTTCTGCTTGACCATTTCCCTGTGGGTAGTATGGTGTAGAAAATCGATGTTGGATTTTGAATTTTTCACATAGTTCCTGTACATCTTGGTTTTTGAAAGGTCGTCCATTATCTGTGACGATTGAACTTGGAATACCATATTTGCAGATCAGATAATTTAGAATAAAAGAGGCAATTTGTTTCCTGGTCACCGTGGTCATGGGAACTGCTTCTATCCATTTGGTAAAGTACTCTGTTGCTGTTATAATAAATTTGTGTCCATTTGAAGATGAGGGATGAATTTTGCCAACTAGATCTAGTCCCCACTGACAAAAGGGCCAGGATGTTGTAAATGGCTGCAGTTCTTGTGCTGGTTCATGTATTAGATTACCATGGATTTGGCATTTAGGACATTTCTTGGCAAAGTGATATGAATCTTTCTCCATTGTAGGCCAGTAGTATCCCATCCTTAGAAGCTTTTTAGCAAGAGTAGTGCTGCTTGAATGTGTGCCACAAATACCTTCATGAAGCTCGTGTAAAGCCAAATCGGAATCATTACGATCAAGACAACGAAGAAGAGTACCATCGAGACCTCGACGATATAGAGTATCAGCGGTAAGGGTGTAACAGGCAGCTTGTCGGATAAAGTTACGTTTTTGGTTACGGGATTGGTCAATGGGTAAGATATTATGCTTGAGGTAGTCGTATATTGGTCCATACAGCGGAGAATCTGAACCAGTTAAGGCATAGATAACATGGGATTCGGAGTGGTCATAGGCGGGGGAGAACAGTTGCTCTACCAGGAACTCATAACGACTCTGTCGCTCAGGAATTTGTAGTAGCGAAGCGATTGTAGCCATTGCATCGGCTGCTTTGTTGTTCAACCTTGGTATTTGCTCGAAGGTGATGTGCACAAAATACTGTTTGAAGTCATCCACCATTCGTTTGTAAGGTAGTAGCTTGTCGTCCTTTGTCTGATAGTTGTTATTAATTTGATTAATGACCAGTTGTGAGTCTCCATAGACTTTTAACTCTGTGATTTTCCATTCTACGGCCATTTTGATGCCTATGACCAGTGCTTCATATTCAGCCACATTATTTGTGCATGGAAACATAAGTCTGTATGATTTTGGCATAGTGTGTCCTTCAGGAGTGATGAATAGAATGCCGGCACCTGAACCATGTTGAGTATAGGATCCGTCAAAGTATAGGGTCCATTGTTTAGTAGAAAGAGAGAGTACATCCCTGTCTGGAAATTCAACCTCCATGGTTTGTTTTCTTGGTAGCGGTGCTTCGGCCAACTGATCTGCAATTGCTTGTCCTTTGATGGCTCGTCTTTCTGTGTATTGGATGTCGAATTCACTGAGAATCATGACCCATTTAGCCAATCGGCCTGTAAGAGCAGCTTTGCTGAGTAGATATTTGAGAGGATCAATTTTTGCCACTAGCTTTATGGTGTGTGCTAGCATGTAATGTCGGAATTTCTGAGATGCAAAGACTACTGTTAGGCAAGCTTTTTCAATGAATGTATAGTTGAGCTCATAGCCATTCAATGTTCTACTGATGTAGTATATGGCGCGTTCCTTTCCCTGTTGATCTTCTTGTGCCAATAGTGCCCCCAGTGAAATATCTGTTGTTGAGATATATAGTATAAGAGGCTTTCCGGCAACTGGTGGTACTAGAACTGGTGGATTCATCAGGTACTATTTGATTTGATAAAAAGATTCTGCACACTTAGCCTCCCATTTGAATGGTACATTTTTGTGTAGCAAATGGTTAAATGGTAGACTTTTATCTGCTAGCTGAGCGATGAATCGTCGGATTGATTGAAGTCGTCCCTATAGAGATCTGAGTTGACTGATATTCCGTGGTGGTGGAATTTCCATAATGGCTTGTACCTTTGCTGGATCAACTTCAATACCCTTAGCTGAGACTATGTATCCTAGTAACTTGTCTGATGTAACCTCGAAGACACACTTCTTAGGGTTGAGTCGGACTTGGAATTTTCGCAATCGATCAAAGATCTTTGTTAGGATGCTGAGATGTTCAGCTCTGGTGAAAGATTTTGCTAGTAAATCATCCACATAGTCTTCCATAAATGTGTGCATCATATCATGGAATATGGTTGTCATTGCTCTTTGATAAGTGGCTCCCGCATTTTTTAAGCCAAAAGGCATGACATTCCAACAGTACGTCCCCCAAGGACAGGTGAATGCTGTTTTATCTTGATCTTAAGGAGCTATCTTGATTTGGTTATAGCCTGAGAAACCATCCATTAGTGAGAGCATTGCATGGCCTGCTGTGAGATCTACAATTATGTCGATACTTGGCAGAGGAAAGTCATCTTTGGGACAAGCTTTATTGACGTCTCTGAAGTCAGTGCATATTCTGATACTACCATCCAGTTTTGATACTAGAAAGATATTGGATATCCACTCTGCATAGTCAATGGGTCGGATGAATCCGACGTCTAATAATTTTTTTAGTTCAGTTTTGACCATGAGTGCCACTTGTGGATTTATCTTTCGTAGCTTTTGCTTGACTGGCTTAACTCCGGTAGAGATGGACAAGTGATGCATGATTAAGTGTGGATCTACTCCAGGCATATCAACATATGACCAAGCAAAGTTGATTTGCTGTTCTTTAAAGAAGATGATGAATGCCGATCTTTCTGCCTCTGTCAGAGATTCTGCAAGATGTATATTTCTGGCTACTTCTATGGTACCAATGTTGATTGATTGAGTAGGCTCAATCAATATGGGCGATCGCTCATGAAAGTGCTCAGGAAGGGTGTCAAGTCTTCCATCGTTAGGTGCCTTAAAAAGGTTTTCACCCTCCGATGCGTCCTTTATTTTTACTTTTTTATGATCTAGAGCTGCCATTGACTGGTTTTCAGCATTAGATTCTTTATTTGGTGCATTTTTGCGACTGAGAGACTTGGCACTCCCTGATTGACAGATATCATTATTTCGTTCACTAGTAGAGCCTGTTTCCGAATTTACAGTACATAGGTAATGGACAATAGATGCATCATCTGGGAAAATAGGTATATCACTTGTTTCAGGTTCGTCCCAGTCGATGAGGTCAGGAAAGACAAGTGGTAAGGAATCATTGGGTGGATCAAGTTCGGCTACCGTAAGTGTTAGGATAGAATTTGCATCGTGCTGGGTTTTTGGTTTAAAGAAATTTAGGATTGCGTCGAGGTCCTCGATGGTATCATCTTCCACATAGATTTGTTCATAATGTTTCTGTTCACTTTCCAGAGCGTCATAGATATGTTGTGGTCCAAATTCAAGAGGTCTATCCTCTGCGCTATGTTCTTCCTGAGAAAGGGATATAGAATCAGTATCATCCAGGATATCAGTAGTAGCATTAGAGCAGGTACCCCATTCATATTCATTGGAATCTATCTCATAGGCATCATCCTAGATTCTATCTATGCTGTAAACAGGGGTGTTGTACGGTGAAAACAAATCTTTGATGATGGATACTATTTTGATATTTTGTGTTGATTCTGTATCAGATCCATCTTCTACTTGCTGGATTTGTTCATAAACTGTGCTTCTTCGGGGAGGAATAACGGTATTTGAAGATGTCCTGATTTGTTCTTGAGATATTGGTGTTTGAATATGAGCTACTACTGCAGATAGGGCCTTCTTATGACTTAGAAGTTTTTCCTGATGTAACTTCTGATCTTGACGTTCCCGTGCCTTGCGGATTGTTTCTGCTGATTCAAAAAGTGCTTCCTGCCAGGATTCTTCTTTGTACTTCTTCTTTTCCTTCCATTGAGGTTTGATAGGTAGGTGAGGCGGCCGCTTTAATAGGAACGTGAGTTTAGAACCCAATCCTTCTTTGTTTCTGCTAGGTTGTGAAGGAAGATCGATAGGTTCAGTAACTCCCTCTTTGCGTTTGTCAATGGGTCCTTTACCGTCATATCCCATTTGCTTCATGATTAAGTAGCCTTTTCCATACATGTGTGTTGGTAGAACAATGTCCAGAGCAGCTGCTCTATGATTTTCTTCTTCATCTTTGTATAACCAGCTAAGAATATCTTTGTCTTCTGATTCATGTGCTAGAGTACCCAATTGGATGAAAGTACCATCAAATTTAGTGATGGGCTGAGTAGCCAGTTGTGTTGATGTAGTAGGCAAACCATGCGATCTAGGTGAGGTGGGCAATTTTGCCAAACATAAAGGCTTCAAAGAGTATTCTCCCATGCCTTGGTCTTTGATTTGCATTTTCTGCTTGAAGTCTCCCCATAAGGAGTTGGATTTTGCTGTATATGGATCTGATGTTGAAGATTGTTGCTTTTCTCTATTATGAGGAACCAAACTGTCCTGGGCTGCCCCCATTGCATTGCAATGTTGAAATGGATTATGATCAGCAGATATGGAGATTTCTTGTCCATCATAAGGAAACTTGACACACTGGTGATATGTAGAAGGGATTGCTTGCATTTCATGTATCCAGGGTCGTCCTAACAAAATATTGTAGGTTAGATCAATATCTAAGACTTGACAAATAGTATCCTTTTGTACTGGGCTTACTTGAATAGGTAATATGATTGTGCCTTTAGAGGACCTTTCCTCATCATCATATGCTTTTATGGTAATCTTTTTGCAAGGATCAATAGATTCTTCTGAGAAGCCTAATGCACGGATAAGCTTTAAAGTACAGATATTAAGGCCGGCTCCTCCATCTATTAGGACTCTCTTGACTCGGTGTTTGCAAACAATGACTTCAATATGGATAGGGGTATTATGCGGATGACTCAATGAGGTATTGTCATGCTCTGAGAAGGTGAGGTTATGAGATTCTATCATATGGGTGACCATGGCTTGAAATCTGTCTGTATCCAGATTTTGAGGTACATTCGTTTCCAATAATGCTTGCTCCAATATGTCTTTGTGCTTGGGTGATAGTTTTAATAATTCCAGGATAGATATCTGAGCTGGAGTCTTGCGTAGTTGGTTAACCAAGTCATATTGGATTTTAGGTGTGGTAGTTGTAGGTGCAGTATGTCCCTTCAAGACATATTTCTGAGTGCGGGTTGTTACATTGACAGATTCATGATCACGCTGATCTCGGATGGTGATGACATTTACTTGATGATCTTCAGCTGATATATGATTGATAGTGTTATCGTAAATGTGATTAATACGAGCTCCGCGTGTATCATTTGAAGTTGATGCTCCATCTTTGTTGTAATTTGGGAGAGGATTTTTGAAGGCTTCGTGATCATTATTTGTTTTGAGACCATCTACCGTTAAGTCACCTCGATCAATCATGTCCTGGATTATGTGTTTCAATCTCATGCACTCGTTTGTTCTATGACCCTTGTTGCGATGGAAATCACAATAGTGTGAATCATTCCACCAAGGTGGTTTGACTGGGGGTTCATAATTGTTGAGTGGTGGTAAAGAAAGAACCTTGTTTGCCAAAAGTTCTCTGAATGCGGATTCTAGTGATTGTCCCAGTGGTGTGAAGATACGCTTTTGGAAATTGTTTGTATTGTTGCGTGGATTGTTGTTAGGTCCTGGATTCATGTTTTTGCCTCGATTATCATTGGTGTTGTTGGTGTTGATTTGTCCTTGATCAGTGTTTTGCGTATACGTATTAGCACTGGGAGTAGCATTTTTAGCATTTTTCGTGTTCTGAGGATTTCCAGATAATGCAAGCACTGGTTGTTTCGATTTAGGATCATGTGGTTCATTATTGCTTTCGTTTTTGTTTTGAGTCCAAAATCTAGATTTGTCAAAGTTGGTGTTGTTTTGGTTATTGTAGTTTGATGAATTTGTTCCTTCCTTGTAGAATTTGAGTGTTCCCTTTTTGACACAAGCTTCCTCTACTTGAATGCCATTTTCAATCAATTTGGCAAAGGATGGTATGCATTGAAGTTTGAGTCTGTAACTCATCTCGCCATTTAAGTTATCAATGAAGATTTCCATTTTCTCCTTTTCAGGAATATCGTGAGGATATCTGGATACCATGCGTCGCCAATGCTGAAGGAACAAAATGAATGTTTCATTGTTCTTTTGTTTGGTGTTGCAAACATCTAGCATGGTTATGGCATGTTGGATGTTGTAAGAATAGTGGGTGATGAATTTGTTAACCAATTCGTCAAATGATCTGACAGGTGGTGTAATCTTGGATAACCATTCCATTGTTTGTCCTCCCAGGCTTCTTGGGAACAACCTCATTAGATAAGTGTCATCATGAGCAAATTCAAGACTCATGGTGCAAAATTCTCGAACATGATCCCGAGGATCACCTTTCCCATCATATTTATCAAATTTGGGAACGTCTGAGTTTGGAGGAAAAGGCACCATGTTCAAGCTTCTGTCAAATGGATAAGGACAGATTTCGTTTAAAGAGTACCGCACTGTTGTCCCTTGTTGCATATCCTGTATTTGCCTTTGTAACATTTGCATTTGTTGAGTAAGAGCAATCAAGGGTGCATTGTCTTGCCGAGGAAAAAGTTCTTGCCTTGTATTGGTTCTCAGCTGAAAGGGAGTGGTAAATGGTATATGTTGCTCTGGTGTTTCTAGTTCAGGTATACGCATTTCTGGTATATGTTGCTCTGGAATATGTTGCTCTGGAATATGTTGCTCAAGTATGCGAGTCTCTTCTTCTCTTTGTTGCTCTTGATATGTATATTGTTGAGACCTGGTTTGAAAGACGTTTGCGTCGAAATCTTCTGGAAGTTTAACGCCTTTACTTGTGAGCATCAACAGATATTTTTCCTTGTCATTTTCCATGAGCTTTTCGACAAGTTTTTGAAAGGAAGGATTTTCTTGACATTCCCGAAGAAGTGTGTCAGTAATTTCAGGTTCTTCTACGGGTGGAACTTCAAAAGGGTTTGATAATCTGCGATTCATACTTGATTCTGCGTGTGTCTCGCTTTGTTTATCTCGTTGAGAGTGAGTGACAGGCATTTTAGTAGAAGCTTTCAGTGATGAAAGGAACAAAAGCCTCTTCGATGTGTTGTTCGGGCGTTGGTGGTTCTGGTCGAGATGTGTTATATGTGATGCACTCGTCGGGTAAGAATGCTGGATTGATTTTCCCACCTCAGTTTATCTTTTGATTAAAAGCAGACTTTTGACAGTATGTTCTTGTTTTCAGGGGTTCTTTGTCAAATTCGCTAGATTTGTTTTGGATATAACGTTTGACGTGATGAAGAAACACCCGATGAGATTTGAAGAGTTGACGATTGATATATAAAAACTTATTTCGCTTGATGAATTTGGAAAAGCTAGGTTGTTGTTTCTTCAACGTGATGTTACGATAAAGGTTCTTTCTTCTCAAAATAAGGGGATTAGTCATGCAAGAGTGATCAATGATTTCCTTTGATTGGTTTGGATTCAGTTGATTCTTGTTTTGGAAATTTCAAATCTTACTTTATCAGAGTGAAGGTTGCCCCTTCACGATAAAGTGTGTCAAATGATATGGATAAAAGCTTCCCGATCTGGAAACTAGATTTGACGATTGGAGAATTTCTAGACAAGTGTTTGTGAGATAAAAATCCGTAAGATGTTAAAGGATTTGATTGAGACTAATGATGAAAATTTTCCGGATTATGATAGGAGAGACGTCCTCTATTGTGCGATTCGTTTCAGATTCTGACAACTTTGTTTGACACAAATTTAACTTGAGAAAAGTTTTCAAAGGTTTGTTTTTGTCACTCTGGTTTGAAAAAAGATGATTTTTTTATGAAAAAGTCTTTTAAAATGTTTTTGAAATTTTCAAAAATTCTCAGTTTCAACTTTCTGTTTTTCGGCTTTTAATCACGCGCTAAAATAGAGATTAGATGTGCTACTTAATTGCTTTGATGCACTAAAAGAAAGAGCACACGCGCTAATCTTCCCCAAGATACGCGCTAAAATTTAGATTTTGGAAAATTTTTGTTTTGACTGTGAAAAATATACGCGCTAGACTGGGCTTTAAATGCGCTAACTGTTGGAGAATATGCGCTATAATATGATTTCTACGCGCTAAGCTGTTTCTTTCACGCGCTAACGTTAGGTCTGTTGAAAGTTACTGTTGAATTTTTTGAAAAAGTTACGCGCTACACTGGGCCTGACACGCGCTAGTTGTTTGAGTAGATGCGCTAATGTATGTATGCTACGCGCTAGGATGTGGCGGTCACGTGCTAAAATAGGACTGTTGAAAATTGTTGTTTGCAAATTTTTAAAAAATTATGCGCTACACTGGGTTTGCGACGCGCTAACTGTTTTGTTTTATGCGGTAATCTTTGATTCCCACGCGCTAAGAGGTCGCTGAGACGCGCTAGACTGTGTTGTGCATGCGCTAAATGATTGTAGACTGGTTTACCTCAGGATTGAAACGCTACTGTTTTAACTACACACGCTAATTTGGTGTTTGGATGCGCTAATAGATGTGTTCCACACGCTAAGATGTTGCTCTTATGCGCTAGACTGCCTTGATTTTTCCGTTTAGGAGATTGTTTTGTGGATTTTGAATTTTGTTGAGAAATTTTCAAGTGTGATGGATGATTTTCTGAAATAACAAATGTAAGCACGGCACACAAAGTACAATCATTTTGCTTAATCTAACAGAAAGTGTATATTCTTGCGAGGATGTGTTCAAATCTCCAATGTTTTAACAAGTTTGGATACAAGTAAGACACTTCAGAAAGACTCTTTATTCAAAGGTCATTAATAACATCATAGCCCACTAGTCTCGATACTCCGTCAGCTCAAACAGTCGTGTCACCCCCTAGGGGGCGCCCATTTTTTTTGCCTTTTGCCAGAAGTTAACCCAAAGTGAATTGCTTCACAATTGAGTAGTTATCTTGGGAGATATATGGTGAGTAATCTTGGGGGCAGATTCTTCCCCACCCTTGCACTATGATGTTACAATGTTTGGTTACTGACTCGGCTCAAAGTTTCTAATTCTATGATTCGTAATCAGGCTTCCCGTTCGGCCGTCAGTGATAAACTCCCTCAGGAGGCTTCCCAACCTTTAGAACAAAGGCTTTACGTATCTCGAGGATACTGGGGGAAGGTTAATCACTGCGCGCAACCGTTGAAAAGGACTTTCGTCACTTTCCACATTTGATTATAGTGGGTTGGAATTCTTGGCGTCAAAGTCGTTCCCCACTTAGGTCGTTCCCTTCACACCGACCAAAGAATGGTTTTAAGAGTTTTTCAACCCCTCAGGAAGGCAGGCCTGCTAAAGGATTTAAATGCTTTGAAATAACTGAAAGCAGTAAGAGTGGTCTGGATTTTTGATCACCCAGTTAAGGGGAGAACATATTCCTACCACTTTCGAGACAGAGCAATCAATTGTTCTTTTTAAACCTCCAATTCAGTGATTTGCTAACCTATGTAGAGATGTTGCTCCACAAAAACATGATGTTCTTTTTAATCTTAAAGAAAGATTTGCTGATCTAGAAAAATAGAAATGGTCAACAAAGCAAATTTTTCGTTTTGGAGGTCAACAAAAAAAATCGTTTTTTTTTTGTTTTTTTTTTGTTTGTAAAAATAAAATTCCTCGCTCTACCTGCAAGAAACCGTTAGAATCCTGTAAACAAACAAAGAGATAAAATGTCAGGTGATTCTGGAGGACTTCTACAAGTCTAAAATTTTAATTCGGTTACAATAAATTTTATTTTTTTTGTTTTTTTTTGTTTTTGATGCGCTACAGAACAAACTGTACGCGCTACAATATATGTGCGATGCGCTAAACTTTATGATAGACGCGCTACTCTGTTCCCTGGATGCGCTGCTCTGGGTGTTGGAAGCGCTTCTCTGTGTTTGTCTTTTTTCTGCGAACAGTTCTGTAAAGAAATTTTAAATCTGATGCGCTAGTGTTTGGGTTCAAAGCGCAGGACTATGTATTACAAGCGCTAAAATGGATATTGTATGCGCTAATCTGTCAGGTCGATGCGCTACTCTATGTTTTGCCCGCATCGAGACCTATAGGAAAAATTTGTTAAACAAACTCATGCGCTAAGAAAAGGACTTCACGCGCTAAAACATAGAGCCCACGTGCTAAACAGTAGGCTAGAAGCGCTAAACTGTTAGGCGGATGCGCTACTGTATGTTTTTGACGCGCTGATTCCTGTTTTCCGCGGACCTGCAAAAGTGATCAATTTAAAAAAAATGATTTGTTATTTGGGGTAAAGCCCCACGGTGGGCGCCAGAAATATATGCGGGAAAAGTGAGCGAATAAAACTAAATATATGAAAATATTGTTAATACTAGTCCACACACACACAGGACTTCTTGATGCAAGCTATGGAGTAACGTAGTGTTACTCAGCTTCCCAAGGAGGGTCCCATGGTTCTCTATCTCACAATGTCCCTCAAACCAACGTTTTTGCTCTCAGATCACTGAGCAAAATGGTTTAGGGATGGCAAATATGAGAACGAGAGATGCTTTTGATTGATTTTAGTATGAGATGTGTTGTAAGCTATGTATGATGCTAAAATGCAATAAACTAAATGATAAGATGACAAGATTAGTATGAATACTATCCTGGCATACTATATTTAGTCTATGATTGAACTAAAATGATAAAGAAAGTAATCTAAGCATGCATATTAGTCTAATTTATGATCTAAAAGAGGCTAAATGAAGAGCATAAAGATGATGAAAAAGCTTGAAAGTATTTGAGCATAAGTGTGATGCTTCAAATTTGAAAGATGATTGTTAAGAATGGAGGAATGAGGGCTCTATTTATAGCACAAATAGGGCAATGGATGGTCAGGATTGAAAGGTTTAATCAAGGACCAGGTTTGAAAGTTGGGGATCCATGTGCACAATTTGTACCAATGAAATGGTGACAAGTGTCAACATAGGATTGGGTTGAGAGAAGAGGTTGGAGGCATTAAAGGCCTGAGAAGACCTCATGGTTATCTAAAGGCTAAGGGTCAAGTCTAAGTTAGGCTTACCCACTAGATTAAGAGTTAATCCAAGGATAAACCTTTGTGCAAATGATTAAGAGATAATCATGGTCAAAGCATTAATGACCTGATGAGACCCTTGGGTTGGATAGAGGTTGAGTCAAAACAAATGTTTTAACCATGTGGGAAGGTTTGAATTAACCATTAATGGTTATTGGAGACTTTAGGGATTAAGTGGTTGAAGGTTGGAAGCCTTTAATGGTTTTCAAAGACTTTAAGGGTTTTAGTGGTTGAAGGTTGAAAACCTTCAATGGTTATCAAAGACTTTAAGGTTTTTGAGAAGTGACTTCCCTTTGCTTAGGGATGTGACAAAATTTAGAGGAGGGTTAGGTTAATTAGAAGCGATTAGAAGATTCTAGAAGGGATTAGGAAGGGGTTTGAGATTTTGCAAGTGGATGGGGGGGATAATAGGATTTAATTGAATTAAATGATTTTATATGGTTGTAATTTGGAGAAATTAAATAAATATGATTTATTCAATTTAGGATAACTATTTAATTAAATTTGAATTTAATTAAAAGTGGATAGGGGGATTTAATTGAATAAAATGATTTATTCATTAAATGGATATAGTGAATTTTATTTAAATAAATTGAGTAATTTATTTAATAAAATAGAAGAATGTGGATAATTTAATTAAATTGGATTTAATTAAATAGAGAAATGAACATAAAATATTCATTTAGGAATATGGTCATTTTTATACGTCTACACAAATAAATGCAACTAAGGGATAATGAATAACTGCACCTTAATGCAATTAAAAGGATAATCAATGGATCTTAATGCAATTAAAAGGATAATGAATGCATCTTAATAAATTCAGATAAAACTTGAATGATAATGACTGATTTTGAATGATGTAAAAGACATCTAACTGTACCTAGACGAGTAAAGGAATGTACGTTTAATGGCTAATAATGGAAGTAAATGAAATGAATGGAAATTTATACAAAGGAATCTAAATGCCTTTAATGATGCTAATGCAAGTAAATAATAATGAATTTGACTTAAATGATATTAAATGCACTTAAATGAATATCTAAAATGTATGTAATGGACCTACATGCAAGTAAATGATAATGAACTAAATGCTTTTAAATGCAACTTAATGTAATGGAATGATGACACCAAGTGTTTAGGATAGATGAATGCAAGTTGGTGAGAAATTGTATGATGCACTGATGATGTATCAAAGAACTCCCTCATGATTGTATTCGAGACCAATTTATGATTAAATAACCTCTCACATTTTAACTTGTTCATACTTGCATACAAAACCATAAATATGAATAATGAATGATCAAATGGATGGGTGATATGCAACAGAATGCAATATAAATAGATGAGATGGAATGACGATCCATAGTGCTTTATTTTTCATCATTGAGAATGGTAGTATCAATCTTGGACGAGGAAGTAGGAACCAAGTTTGGAGCATTGTGCCTGTAAGCAAACAACATAGATAAAGAATATGGACCTTCCATAATGGTTCATGCTCATATGGTCGAGGTATACACTGTAGTCAGCAAGCCATAGTGATCTATGACTAGATTTTTGCATATGATCATGTAGCTTAGTGAACTTCCCACGTAGACACCATTAGTACATGCCCCAAAACTTCATTGGAATAATTCACAGACAATAAACAAAACGATACCTAGGCACCATCTTGGCTACTCTAATCACTTGTGGATATCCTGGAGTAGCATAGGAACTTGATATAAATGAATAAATAACTTTATCAACCTAACCATGTACTTGATAGATTTAATAGAATTTTCTTGTCAAAGAAAATGTTTATCTTGTCTTTGTTTTGGTAAGGAAGGATGCATCCTTGTTAAGACAGTTGTGTGTACCTGTGTGGATTGTTTGGTTGATTTGATAAGTGGTCATTGTTTGAGTGTCTCAAAATGTTTGTTTGATGTCTGTTTTGATTGTGTATGTAAAAAGGATATTATGCGTTGCCATGTTTTTGGTTGATTTTTTATGCTTTTATGATGTTTTTGGATTTTGTGAGTGTTTTCGAATGTTTTTGGATTTTTGTGAGACAGTTTTGAATGACAAACTCAATGAATCATAAGTAATGCAAAATCCACTTCCATCAATAGGTTAAGGGCATTGCCCCCAGTTTAGACATGACTATGAAAAGCAAGGATGCAAGACACATGAAGTATTATCCTTGATTGTAGATCAACAACAAGCCATGGTTTGACTGATGGATGAGTGGATGAAATGAATGTGATTGCAGCAAGTCTGAAAGACAATGGAGCCATAGCCTTTACGAGTGGCACCTGTTTGCCAAGTTTTCACCATTGTACTTATCCAAGGTGCCACAGAGTGGTTGTTCACCATTTGGATGTATGATTTTTCTTTACTATTTTGATTGTTTTTTTTTTGTTTTTTTTTTGTATTTTCTTTAGGACATTTATCTGAATGTTTTGGGTGTTCTTTTCGATATGTATGGGATCCTGATGCTCTGTAAAACTTATGTATGAAACCGTTTGACGTGCATGATGTTGATCGAATCTACTAGCGGTTCTCCTTCTGAAGTAGTCAACTGATATGCCCCAAACCCAAATACAACAGTGATATCATATGAACCCAACCAGTTTGATTCAAACTTTCCCTGATGTTCTCTATTTGGTTGGTTATGAGGATTCTCTTTAAGAACAAAATCACTTGCCTCAAATGTGCGAGGTCTAACCCAATGATTATTGCTTCTATTGATAGGCTTTGAGGTGGTTGTATGTAGCTTGTCGCCTTTCATCAAGCAGCTCTAAATCTTGGAGACGGGATACTCTGTATGCTTCATCATCTATGAGATTATGCAAGGAAACCCATACAGATGGTATCTCAACCTCAATAGGTAAGATAGTTTCTATACCATAGACTAGTGAGTAGGGAGTTACGCTTGTAGGGGTTCAAATGCTAGTTTAATACGCCCATAGTGTTTGATTTAATTGTACGTGCCAATCATGGTCGGCATCATTGACTGTACTCTTAAGGATTCTCAATATGTTCTTGTTTGATGCTTCGACCTGACTGTTGCCTTGTGGGTAATAGGGAGTGGAAAAGCAGTGTTGGATGTGGAATTTCTCACAGAGTTCATAGACATCTTGATTTTTGAAAGGAATCCCGTTATATGTGATGATGGACATAGGTACACCATACCAGCAGATGATGTAATTAAGGATGAATGAGGCAATCTACTTGCCAGTGACTTGGGTAAGTGGAACAACTTTGATCCACTTTGTGAAGTATTTGGTGGCGGTAATAATGAATTTTTGGTCGTTGGATGAAGATGGATGAATTTTACCCACAACGTCAAGTCCCCATTGACGAAATGGCCATGGTGTTGTGATTGGTTGAAATTTATGTGTTGGTGCATGTATCAAGTCTCCATGAACTTGGCATTTCTTGCATTTTCTGACAAAATAGTAGGAGCCTTTTTTCATGGATGGCCGATAGTATCCTGCTTGCATGATTTTCTTGGCTAGTGAAGGACCACTTGAGTGAGTCCCACAAATTCCTTCATGTACCTCTTCCAAGGCCTTTGTTGTCTCATCTTGTTCCAAACATCGAAGGAGAGTACCATCAAGACTACGTCGATATAGGGTTTCGGCAATAATCGTATATCGAGCGGTTTGGCGAATGAATGTTTTTCATTGGTTATTTGATTGGTTAGGAGGAAGTGTGTGATCACGTAGGTAGGTTTAGAACTCACCGTACCATGGGGATTCGGAACCGACAAGACGACATATCATCTCAGATTTGGGGATATCGTAAGCGAGAATCCAAAGCTGTTCTACCAAGAACTCATAGTGTATCAAATTTTTTGGAAGATCTAGGAGAGATGCAATTGTGGACATGGTGTCAGCAACTCGATTCTGATCTTTGGGTATCTTCTCAAAGGTGATAGTCAGAAATGATGTTTTTAAACTATCCATCATTTGCTTGTACGACATAAGCTTATCATCCTTGGTCTGATATTCGTCGGTGACTTGCTAGATGACCAGTTGGGAGTCACCATATACATATAGCTCTTTCAATTTCTATTGTATGGCTAGTCTTAGTCCTTTGATCAAGGCTTCATACTCTGCTATGTTGTTTGTACATGTAAATGTTACCCAGTAAGACTTCGGGATGCTGTCACCTTGAGGTGTGATAAACAAAATGCCTCCCCTCAAGCCATGTCTAGTATATGAACCATCAAAGTAGAGTTTCCATGGTTGCATTATTGTGATCATGAATATCTCTTCATCGGGAAAGTTAGAAATAAGAGGACGATCACCTATGAGGAGTGCATTGACCAACTGATCTGCAATAACTTGCCCCTTGATAGCCTTACGATACACATACTCGATGTCAAATTCACTTAGAATCATAACCCATTTGGCCAAGTGACCTATCAATTCTTTTTTGTCGAGTAGATACTTTAGTGGATCGATCTTTGCAATGAGTTGTACTTTATGTGTTAACAAGTAGTGCCTCAATTTAGTGGCTGCCAAGATTACTGCTAGGCAAGCTCACTCAATAGGTGTGTAGTTGAGTTTATAGCTGACCAGTGTGCAAGAGATATAGTATACAACACATTCTTTCCCTTCTGCATTATGTTGTGCTAGTAGTACTCCCAAATGTTGTATTAGTTGCTGAAATATAGAGCAATAGCAGTCTACCTAGATCTAGTGGGATCAACAATGTTGTATTCATGAGATAGTCCTTAAGCATCTGGAATGCTTGCTAGCATCTGGTATCCCATTAAAAGTGGATGTTCTTGTGTAACAGATGTGTAAAGGGATGAAACTTATCTGCTAGTTGTGCAATGAATCTTCAAATGGATTGTAGCCTCCCTTGTAGCATCCTTAGCTGACTGATGTTCTTTGGAGGTAGCATGTCCATGATTGCTTTGACCTTTGCTGGGTCGACCTCAATGCCTTTTCTTGAGATAATGTATCCTATAAGCTTCCTTGAGGTTACTCCAAAGATACATTTCTTTGGGTTAAGTTGAACATGATATTGTTCCATTCTATCAAAGATTTTCTCTAATATTTCTAGATGACCTTCTCTTGTTAATGATTTTTCTAGTAAGTCATCAACATAATCCTCCATTATGGTATGCATCATATCATGAAAGATGCTTTTCATTTCTCTTTGATAGGTTGCCCCTGCATTCTTTAGACCAAAAGGCATTACATTCCAACAGTATGTTCCCCATGGACATGTGAAGGTAGTCTTATGTTGATCTTCTGGTGTGATCTTTATCTAGTTGTACCTTGAAAAGCCATCCATGAGAGAAAGCATGGCATGTCCTGTTGTTAGGTCCATGATCATGTCAATGTTTGGTAGAGGGAAGTTGTCTTTAGGACATGTCTTGTTTATATCTCTGAAGTTAGTACATATATGGATGCCCCCATTTGGTTTACCGTCAGGTACAATGTTGGATATCCAATCTACATAATCAATTGGTCAAATAAAACCAACATCGAGGAGTTTCTTAAGTTCTGCTTTGACTAGTACCACAATCTGGGGGTGCATCTTGCAAAGCTTCTATTTGACAGGCTTAGCTCCTTTGGCCATAGTGAGGTGATGCATGACCAAATCAGGATTGAGACCAGGAATTTTGGCATATGTCCATGCAAAGTTGATCTGACGCTTCTGGAAGAATTCTACAAATTTAGGTTGTTCTTCTGGAGTTAAAAGAGATGCCAGATGTATGTGGTGAGGAGTCTCAGGAGTCCCCACATTGAATTATTTTGTTTCCGCAATAAGGATTGTTGATCATTCCTGATTTGTACTAGAAGGGAGAATTTCAAACCTTTCATCCGTAGGCACCTCATAGAGGTTTTCACCATTGGATACACTCTTTCTTTTTACTTTTTTGGGATCAAACAGTGCCACAGTGTGGTTTTCGTTGGAAGATCCATGTTTTATTGTAATATTTTTGTAGCTGAAAGGTTTGGCATCCACCCTGAAGTATGTTGCACTATTAAGTTCAATGGAGAATCAAGCTTTGTAATCCCTGCTTGGTATGTTATACCGTAGTTCCAAAAAGTCAATGATCGCCTCATCATTTTGGAATTGGTCAAGGCATGGGGGATTAGGTTGGTTCCATTCGATGAGTTTAGGATGGATAATGGGCATTACCTCATCGATCAGGTTAAGTTCATAAGATGTGTCCGTGAGGGTTAAGACATTGTGGTGAAGGTTGTTGATGGTACTCTCCCTATCAGAATCAGGCGTAGGATGTGACGTAGGGTCTGTGGAAGGTGTTTCCAGTGCAGTAACCCAAGAGGTTTTAATCTGCGCTTCTCCGTAAACACGGATTTCTTTGTGAGGTGGAGGTGGTGATGCGTCTTCCTCATTTAAAGTGTAAAAATGTACAAAATCAAATTCCCACTCATGTGAGTCTGTCTCTGAGTCTCTTTTCAGTATCCGATTACTATACCACATCGGGATATCCTTGAAGTTAAAAATTGTAGGTGTTATTGGTTGATGTACCTTTGGAGATGCAATGGTTGGTACTGTAGGGAGGATTATTGGGATTAATAAATCTGATACTGGGAGTATCGACGTTGTTGAATCTATTGCTTCTGGTGGAATTATCAGGGTTGTCGATACTACTGGGGGTTCTGATACTACTAATGGTGTTGTTGATGTGGTTGTTGTTGTTGATGGGGTTGTCGGTTTGATTGGTGCTATGTATGGTATTGCTGGGATTCTCAGCCTTACTGGGGTAGTTGGTGTGGTTCTTGGTGTTGCCGATATGATCAAGGGTGGCCTCTTTAGAGTAGTAGGCTGATATAGAGGTTTGTTGGGTTTCCCTTTGAACCTGAGCTTAGGAAGAGTCTCTTTTTGAAATCTTAATCCAGTGTTATCTTTAGGCTTTAATTTAGGTTGCAACTGCTTGTGTCATCCTTAATTTCAAGGTCCCAAAGCACTTTGACCATCATAGCCCATTGTTTGCATAATGGTAAGGCCTTTTCCATATTGATATGTGGGAAGCTTAGCTTGTGGGATTTATGTGGTGATAGGGTCTTTATAGATCCATTCTGCTAAGTCTTCATCTCTGGTCTCCTCTTCCTGACTCTTTCCAAGGATAAAAGGCACCAAAGTGCATGATGGCTTGACCAGTGGTGTTTGAAGTAACCTTTGAGGCTTACCATGAGTTCTAGGAGAAGTGGGTAGTTGCCCAACACAAAAGAGTTGGCTTAGATTGTACTCCCCTGGACCTTCCTCTGTCATTTTTATTTTTAGCTTATCTTGCTTAGGTAAAGTGGTGTTTGAACTAGAAAGAGAGGCTGGACTTACATATGATGTGGATGGAATAGCTTCTTTGTTGTTGGGAACAGTAATCTCTGGTTGATGGTTGATATTGTTACAATATGCAAATGGATTTGCATCGCCCAGGATTGTAATTTCTACACCATTATGAGGAAACTTGATACACTGGTGATAGATGGATGGAACGGCTTGCATGACATGTATCCAAGGTCTTCCTTACAATAAGTTATGTGGTAGAGGAAGGTCCAGAACTTGACATATGATGTGCTTCACTACTGGGCCCACTCGGATTGGTAACACAACTGCTCCTTTTGAAGAACGCTCTGCATCATCATAGGATTTTATGGTTATCTTTTTGTGGGGGTCCACTAATTCAACTACATATCTCAATGTTGTGACCAACTGTAATGTACATATATTTAGGCATGCTCCATTGTCAATCAAGACTCACTTGATCTTGTGTTGGTTGATAGATCCTTCAATATGGAGTGAGAAGTTATGAGGTTGTTGGAAGGATGTATTGTCACTTTCAGAGAAAGTGAGACATAGTGATGACCTCAGATTACCAACCATATCTTGAAATAGATTTGTATTTAGATTTGTAGGGACTGAAGCTTCTTGGAAAGCTTGATCCAAGATTGTTTTATGAGACGGGGATAGGCGCAAAATCTCTAAAATGGATATAAGTGCGAGGGTCTTATCTAACTGTTCCACAAGGTTATATTGTTTTGGGATGGAGATTGTGCCTTGTGGAGCTACTTTAATGGTGATCTTTCTATGACATGTAACGAAATTATAGGTAGGGCTTAGATCTTTGATGGTAATGGTTGCAATTTGTTCATTGGCATCATATAGGTGATTCATAGTGTAGTTATAGGCAGCTTGCGTATAATCAACGGTATCTGTGTTTTGCCTTAATGTGGAAGGACCCCTTTGATCTTGTGATGGAAGTGGATTCTTAAGCATGAGATGATCATTATTGGAGGTTTTTGGGTCATGCCATTCAATTTCAATCTCTCCTCAGTCAATAAGATCTTAAACAAGATCTTTCAGTCTATGACTATTACTTGTTTTATGCCCTTTCGCTTGATGGAATTCACAATGTTCATTATCTCTCCACCATGGAGGTTTGACTTGAGGCTCATAATTAGATGTCTTTGGTAATGTCACCAGATTTGAAAAGACCAATTGACATAATACTATTTCAATAGGTTCCCCTAAGGGAGTATATGTACATTTTGGTTTATAATTTTGTTGTCATTGTCTCGGTTCCTCTTGCGGTGTATTGCATCCTTGATTTTGCGGAGGAGCAACGGTGTTGTTCTTAGGAGGGGGATTTTTCCCCACAAATTAGACCATGGGTTGTGCACTCTTTATATTCCTTACATCTACAAGCCCGTCATTGATGATGTTCTTGTTCTTGTTCCAGAAGTTGGGTTTATCACTATTAAAATGTGGGTGAGGGCCATCTTTTGGTTCATTTTATATCTTGATAAGCCCCTTTTTTATGAGGGCTCGTTCACATTTTAATCCCTGGGTGATCATGTCATTAAAGGAATATATGCCCTTCATGTCTAGATGGAATTCCATTTCTTCGTTCAAGTTGGAAATAAATATTTCCACTAGCTCTTGTTTAGGTAGCTGAAGAGAACGTTTGCTAGACATTTGTCTCCATCGTTGCAGGAAAGCTGAAAATAGCTCCCCTAGTTTTTTCTTCGTATTACACAGATCTGCCATGGTAATGTCACGTTCTATGTCGTGTAAATAATGTGTGATGAAATTTTAGATAAGTTCCTTGAATGTCCTAATGCCGCCTTTTAGTCGGGAAAACCATTGTGTGGTTGTTCCTCCCAAACTCTGAGGAAAGAGGCACATTAAATATGTGTCTTCATATGCCACTTGTAGGAAAGTTGAGTGAAATTCACTGACATGATCTCTAGGGTCTCCTTTTCCTTGATACTTTTTGAACTTAGGTGTTTCAAACCCTCATGGAAAAGGTGGCATATGTAGATTCCTATCAAAGGGATAGGGACAAATATCATTAAGTGAAAATTGGTTAGTTTTCACACCACTGTGGAGTTGTTGAGCTAAATTCTCGACTTGTTGCCTCAACATGTCAATGTCATTAGGAGGAGGAGGTGGAGGGGGATTTCCTTGATTAAGGTCATATCCGAAGTTATCTCGACCTCTTCCACCTTCATTATGACTATGGTGTTCCGATGCTTATCGTAATTGTGTGGTATCAAAATTGAAGGGTAGTTTGGCTCCCTCTTGAGCAAGTCTCAAAAAGTGAGCGTCGGTGTTTCTTTTGAGGATTTCATCAAAAAGTCAATTGAAAAGAGGGTTGTGTTGTGCCCTTTCTATTGCTTCAGGAGTGGGAGTACTAGGATTTTCATCATTTGCATTTCCTCCAAGGGCTTCTTGGAATTCATTGAGATTTTCCTCCTCTTGCTCTTCGATTTTGAGTTGTCTAGTCCTTGATCTGTTTTGAGCCATGTTGTTTGAAAGTTGTTGTTGAAGTGGTGAAAATTATTATGAGTTGGTGATGAAATGAGAGATAATTGTTTGGTGAAGTGTTTAGCATATAGATCTCTAACACTAAAGGTTTGATGTTACCAAAGTCCTTCTATTAATTGCTTGTTGTGTTTGTTGACAATGTTTGATATGAGAAGGTATAGCAAGGTCTGAGATGTGTTACAAACCAAGATGTCTAGTAATGAGAGGATGCACTCATAGACTAGTTTTAACCTGCGTAGAAATGCCTCTTAGGACGAGTTTATCCTAGATGTAGAGACACTCTAAAAAGTGATGTGTTGTTTTGATTCAAGCAATATCTAAAAAAGAACTTACGACAAAGACCTTTTTATGTTTCGAGAGTTGGAATGGATTGATGATTTATGAAAGTGAGAATGGATGGGAACTTCAATAAAAAATTTGTGTTACAAATGGGACAAATGCTTATTCTTCTTTCTCAGGGGTTGGTGGTTCTTCTCGAGCTATGTTATATGTAATGCAAATTTTTGGAAAGAAAGCAGGGTTGATTTTGCCTCCTTTGTTTTTATGATAACTCAAAGCTCTATATTGAGTAAAAGCTCCGTTGTTCAAAGATTTGTGATCAAACTCGTTGGATTTTCCTTGAAGATATAGATGCATATGAGGAAAGAAGGTTCTGTGTGAGATAAAAAAATTGTCTATTGAGATAGAAAAATTTCCTTCTTTTAATGAAAGCCTTTGAGCTCAATGGTCTTTTCTTCAAATTGATATGTTGATGAAGAATATTTTTTCTCAAAATTTGAAGAATGGTCATATAATTTGATATCTTGTTTCCACTTTATTTTGATTGTTGTCAAATCTTTTGTTTTGAAATTTTTTGTGTTGGATGAATACTTGTTTTTGAATTGGTTTTGATTTTATTTGACAAGAAAACAAAGCAAGCACACAAACACAATAATGTTGCCTCAAAAAGGCACAAATAAGTGTGGGTTTAAATCAACCCAATCTTTGAACTTTTTTGACCCTTTTTTCAAATGTTTTTGTGTATGTTTTTCCAAAAGCCTGAAGTTGGCTCAATTTATCACTAGTCTGACACAAAACGAAGACACTTCAAACACACTTTATCCCTAAGGTCAAATGGCCAGTTGTGATAATTTCAGCCCACATCTTTATATTTCTTCAACTTTGGTACTACATACCTTATGAATCACGTCGTAGTAGGTAAGGATGTGATATACTAAGTATTACGTGAGAATAACAAATGGATGATCCCTATGATGGGGGAGTCACCACTTTTATCAAGCTACAAGTAGCATTTCAAAAAGTTATTTTTCTGCTCAAGGAAATATGTATGGTGAGTATCTTGGGAACAAAACCATATATGCTCTTACACTGAACTTCTCACAAATATCCTCAATCAATAGAACGGGTGGGCTTCTATATAAAAAGGTGTCTAGTAATTTTTGATGTTTTTGGACATAAGTTCATTCTGCAGTGACTCACTTAAGAGCCTTGTAACTTGTGGTGGGGCCCTTATGTCCTTTCAACAAGTTACACAGTAGGAACAACTATACCCAAGGCTATAGCTTTTGCTCACACCTAATTTTTATAGCGGCTCAAAGGATTTCCCGTGCGAGGTTGTTCCCAAGAGTGATGTGTCTCTTGGCAGGCCTCTCTTAAAAAGATAAAACTTTGAGTGTTACTAACACTTTTCTCTTGCACCTAGGACCACGAAAGCCAAGAGAGAGGATAGTGTGTGTTAGAAGTAGGACCACTCGACAAACTTTGCACAAGTGTGCCAATTACCAAAAACACTTGTTCTTTGTAACTGATTTTTATTGCAATGTGATCTAACTATTTGGAGATGTTTTTGATTAAGTAAAAACAGGTTTTAAGGGACCCAAAACCTGATTACATTCGATAGATAGCCAAGAAGGAAACAAAACAAGATAGCCAAAAAAACCAGCAGCAAAGAAAGGGACAACAAGAGGCCAACTATGGAGATGTTGCTCCAACAATCATGGCATTCTTTTTAACTTCAAAAGGCAAAATGTTTTGTAAACTAGGAACTTTAAAATCCTAGTCAACTGAATTGAGAACACATTTTTGCTTGAAGTAAAATCATTTTGAACTTGAAGGAAAAAATGGCTTTTTCTTTTTAAGATTTGCCCAAAATGAAATGTGGATTGTGATTTCTTTAAGTTGATGCAAGAAATGAAATTTGTGTTGTTGATTTTAAGCACCAAAATAAAGATTTTGCTCCTATCTTGCAAAAACAAAATTTGTTGGGTTTTGAAATTGTGGTTCTTTTTACCTTTGACCAATGAGATTCTTTTTAGGAGCCCAAACAAAATATGTGATTCTTTTTAAGAGCTCAAATTGAAATGTGAAGTTTTATTTAAACTAAAATAAAAGTGAATTCACTTTTAAGCCAACTTTGAAAAAGTTAGTAAAAAAAAGTAAATCTACTTCCTAAACCAATTTAAAAACTTGCACAAAGAGATAAATAGTTAGTAAAATCTGCATATTTGGCGGGCTTCTACAAGCCTAATTTTTTTGGTTTTTCGATTACAAGGAAATTGTTTACAACTCTCTCTTACAATAGCACTACTATGTGTGAAAATAGAAGTGCTATTTAACATGAAAGCACTAAATAATGATCAAAAGCGTCAAAAGAAACACAAACACGCTAAAAAATAGACAAAAGCGCTAAAAGAACTCTGTCAGACATAATTAATTCTGTCAAATAGAGAACGAAAAGCATTAAAAGAAGAAACGATAGCGCTATTTAATGGTCAATAGCGCTAAAAGAAAGATGATACTGACAGTTGAGAGACAATAATGCTATTATTAGAAATAATAGCGCTAAAGTACCAACTTTTGAAGGCGCTAGAGCGTGAACAAAAACACCAAAGCATGACCTGTGTGTCAATTAAAACATGCAAAAGTTAGTAGTTTTTAAAAAAATGAAATCAAAAGGTTGTGTGTTCGATTCACGTCAGGGTCACCAAATGATGCTCTGCAAAAAGGATGGTTAGGATAACAAACACCAACAAATAGAAAGAAATAAGTGTTACTATTAGAAAATCAAAGATCAAACACTATCCTAAGCAAGCATATCAAGAGAGACACTAAAAGAAAAATAGAACATTTAACAATGAAAATAAATGCAACAAGGCATCTCCAAATGCCTTCCACCATGCTTATAGCTTCTCCTCCCTTGTTTCTATCCTCTCCAAGTTCCCAAATGAATGTATCTCTCAATAGCTTTTTGCACTATTTTTGGATGTCTTATGGAGATTCTAGATTATGAAATAAAATCTCATGAAAATGCAAACATGAACAAGCTAAAGATGAGATATTATCTAATCTAGTGTTAATTTTACTCCAAAAAGAGTACATGTAAATGATTATGGTAAATGCTCTCTAAAATTCACTATAAGTTAAATACATACAAGTTTTTAGCATCTGGATTATGAAGAAATGAGCTCTATTTATAGGTAAAATGGAGCAATGGATGGTTGAGATTGAGCAATCTCAACAAGGGTCAGGATTGATGGGTTTATGATCCATGTGAGGGCTTTCAATCCAATCCCAGGATGACAAATGTCAACAAGAGATGGGTTGAGGGGAGAGGGAAGAAGCATTAAATGTTTGACATGACCCGAGGGTTACCCTAGGGGGTAAGGTTAATGTTGAGTTGAGTGAATAAATTCATTATTAAAGGAATAATGCCTTTATCCAATGGATAAACTCTTGTGCAAGAGTTAGTGAGGATAGCCATGGTCAAAGCAATAAATGCTTGTAGAGACCCATGGGTTAAATGAGGGTTGAGTTAGAGGTAAAGTCTCTAACCATCGAAGAAAGTGGATTTAACCATAAATGGTTATGTAAGAGCCATTAATGGTTATGTAAAAGCCATTAGTGGTTTGGAAGACTTTAGACGTTAGTTTGTTGAACACATAAAGCATTAAATGTTTTTCAAAGACTTTGGAGTCTTTGAGAAGTGACTTAAAGTTGCTTAGGAATGTGACAATATTTAGGGGATGGATTAGGCTAATTATGAATGATTAGAAAGTGGTTAGAAGGGTCTAGAAGGGGATTTAGGATTGCAAGTGGGTTGGTGGGTGAGGGAAAATAGGATTTTAAATTAAAACAAAATCAATTTATTTCAACTTGTGGTTGCAACTTGCATTTGTAGGAGAATGCAAGTGGGGGGGGGGGGGGGGGGATTAAATGATTTAAATAAATATTTTAATTATTTATTTAAAAGAGGAAAGGCGATAACATTAAATAAATAGGATTTATTTATTTAATTGATTGTGAATGTGCTTTAATGAATGAATTAAAATAAATTGAATAATTTATTTAATTAATAAGAGAATGATTGAAGATGAATTAATTAAAATATTAATTTAATTAACTGTTGGCTAGTGGATTTTAATCAAATAAATAGTAAATATTCATTTAATTAAATGGACAGATTTAAGTGACTACAAGAACAAATAAATTAAGTGCATTTATCAATATCTACATAAACATGTTGAATCATAATAAATTTCAATAAATTAATTTAAATTGTACTGAATTACCTTATGTCGTTTGGGTGTCCAAGAGGATATCTTTTTCTGCCTCGGAGTGCTAGAGGATGGTTTTCTCACGCGTGATATCCTCTAGGCAGGTGGGGTAAACTAACAGAAAAAAATTAACATAAGGGAAAAGAGCATGTATTTAATATATCACTTAAGTCAAAAATATATAAATCTAAATGGTACCGCATAGCTATCTTGGCCAAAGTCAATGGCTGAAAGCATGATATCATCAAGTTGGGGCATCTCAGCCACTGATAAGCCCTATAAAATACCAAGTAATGATACATATAATTAACAAAAGATATTTTGAAACCAATATATTATTATGTTTTTTTTCAAATTTACAAATCTTTACCTATGGTGGCGAAACTACTCGTGACCGTGGAGTCAACTAAAAAGTATGTGGTGTACTCCCACCACCTGCTGCACCCTACAATGCATTTTATTTATATGTCACTTTAAATTGTTCTAAAAATAAAAATCCATTTCTTTTTATAAGATTTAGTCACTTAATTGATAACATATCATAAACAGAATTAAGCGCACATGTGTTTGATAAAGAGGGTACACCATGAGTAGTTCGTCGGTGAGGGCCACATCCTCTGCAGTGGAAGCATGGCATCTACTCCTGCAACATGTACTTGAATGAGATGTCAAACCATCCTCGTCCGCATCAGTGTCTACACCAGAACATACACCTTGGCAAGTGGGGCACATATGCTAAATAGGCTGGCTTGTGCCAAATGATGCATGAGGTGTTGTTGATGAAGGAGGTGCCGCTGAGGAAAGAGGTGATGCTGATGAAGGAGGTGTTGTTAATGAAGGAGGTTCCATAGGTTCTGGCACATCCTCTACTCTGACCAACTATGTGTCATGTTGAACAATGACATCAGTCAATGATGCAACAGTCTAAAGAGTTTGTAATTCCATAGACTCTTTCAAGGATATAGGGACAATGACATGAACCATGGGTTTAGGATATGTGTGCCTCCTATGTTGTGGCTCTACCACCCTATGGTCCCCAGGTCTATCATGCACAGAGCCTCTCCCTCTACCCTGAAATTGTCGGATGTCAAAGTAATTTGGCTTCTTGCCGAGGATAAACTTACAATACAATTTTCTCAAAAAATATAGAGACACCTCCCAATTATTACAAGGTGGTTGGTCAAAGACCATATACCACCTATCCCAAAAAGATTCTTTCAGCCTAGCATGAACACACCAATGTATAGGAAACATAGTTGTATTTAGTTCTAGGTTGTTACTGGTAACGGGATTGGTGAAAAGAGCACATATGTCAGCTTTACCTATGCCCTTTTTTTTACTTGATCATATGACAACCCATCCACATAAAATGTTCGACATTATCCCTCCATGAACCCCATTTCGTAACCTCCCTAGATACCTCATTTTCACTATTAGCCATTGTTTCTAGTGTTCTGGCGAGGGTTGAGTGGTGCTCAAGCCTAGAGGACCTCAACCTATTCACCAATATAGAAATTAGGGCACTATTTTGTGTAAGGTGATTGATGAGATCCTCTTGTGTGGCATCTACATGATCTAATGGAGGATGTGAAGGGTTTCTGGGTGGTGGTGGTTGTTGAGGAGCAACATTTTTTAGGATTTTTAGGGTTTTCTTGTTGCTCTTGTGCAATGTTTACAAGGTTTTCTTGTGTTGCTTGTGCAGGAAGAGGTCTTTGTTGTCTATTTTATTTTTGGGGATTGCTTGAAGAATCTGACATCAAATTAATAAAAACAAAACTTAAATCAATTAAAAAACCCTACTTCAATTAAAATGCAAACAAAAATAATCAAACCAATCAAATCTTACCTATTCGACGGGGTGCCATTGTTGAAAATTGCTCTCAATGTTGGGAAAATCCAAAATAGTTGCAAACCCGTGCAGGTTCTATGCTTTTTGTCTTTTCTTTGTTGTTGTTCCACAGGTTTTGGCATTGAAAATGGCCAAAACCTATGGCCTACACCAAAAAATAATGTTTCTCGAAACCCGTACAGGTTTTGAGAAACTTTGGATTTTCTATTAAAAAATAAAATGTTCCTCAAAACCCGTACAAGTTTTGAGGAACTTTTGGTTTTTTAAATTGTTTTTCTATAGGCTTGGTGTTAGCAAGCCTAACACATTTTTGAATTTTTGGCATGTGGTCACTTTTTTGTTCACCATCTTGGTGCACTTACCCCTATCAATCAATGTTATTAATATTATCATGATTTTGTTAATGTTTTATGACTAACACAAATTGACAAATTTGTGGATTTCTATGAGAGGTTTTTGGTTGCAGGTACTTGAGGTGCAAAGTGAAGTGGATTTTGTGAACCGACGATGAGAGACAAACTGTTACTATTGTAGTTTTAATGTTTATACCTTGTCATAAGTTTTCACCACCTAATGTTCATCTTGCATAGGACTCTAATTGCTTCTAATCAACTATTTCCAATTGTGAGGTGGACAAATATAATAAACTTGATCTTTATTTATTGGGAGCATTAAATTACAAGATCATTAAAGAATAATTAAATGATCAAATATATATAATACTTCTCGGTGTGATATTTTGCCAAGATCTAGGGCTCAATGAAAAATACAATAGAGAGACAAAATATTGATAGGAATAAACTGTATTCTATCAAGATGCAAATACTGATCAACTGGATCATCATTCGTTACATAAAATGAATATGAGCCTGCTTATATAGGCAAGGCTATATGGATATGTGAGCACACAAACATGACATGTGGCTCAATAAGAAACAAGGGTAGGTAGGAAATAAGTGTGGGTGGGTAGGAGAAACAATATAATATTCCACATGAGGTGGATCACCCACTGAATGTAGAATGTAACAACAAGATAAGTCCACAAAAGGTGGAAATTCTCCTACACATACTATCCCAATGTGGAACAAACACCCAAGTGTCTCATACCCAAAATACTATGAAATGCATTTCCTAAGTAAACTTAAGTAAGGTGTAATAATATCCAAGATGAATAATTATTTACACAAACACTCGGGAATAAAAGATATCAATATAATACAAATATATAAAATGAATTGAATGTAGACAAATAATAAAAACATAAATGAAATAAGAACAAAATATAAATAATTAATATAAATAAAAAATTATACTTTACCTGTAATACACCTAGCATGGGTATTTAAGAAAAGGAAAAATAAAATAAAGTAAAACTTTATTAATAGCCAATATTTGGAAGAAGTAAAAGGAATTGCAAACAAATTAATAAAAGATGCAACGTGAAGTAAAGGGGTGACCAAAAGGGAAGCGATTTGGCAAGGAAAGAATGTATTTTATTGTTGGCCATCAACTATTTCCAGAATAGGGGGACAACTTGCACCTAGCACTAAATGCTTTTATAGTAGATACCCTAATGTTTTAGATTACAAGAAAGATTGGAATTGAAATACACAACTTGGACAAAAAAATATTATTAATATGATTCATTCTATGTAAATCCAACTTTGGATGGGGTAGCAAGTAGAGATTAATATGAAATTAAAGTCTTAACAGTTTGTTGGTCACTTTTAGTAGCCATGCCAATAGAAATTGCAATCAACCTGCCTTGAATATTCCTATTTCTTTGTTAGTTTGGGCAATTTCTTTTAGCTTTCTTGGAATTTCTTCTCTTTTTTTAAATACCTCTAAGATTAATCTCTATGATGATACAATGCAATGCAAAAATATAATAAAGTTATCCAACCACAACAAATTTACCATTTAGTATAACCTCGTTGCACCAATATTAGTGGCTTCTTACTAAACAAATTTAAACATGTGAATATAGTCATGTTATCCGCAAAAATAAATTAACCATATTTATAGTTGAAATGGACATAACAGAAAATTACTAATTCATGTATATGTTTTACTACTTCAAACTCCATATTGTTCAATGTAGTTGGCTAAAGTAAATTAGAAGTCTTCTTGCAAATAAATATTTTACAGTTCATTATGATTTAGGATAATATGGATTGTAACCTTACTCCATAGGTATCTCTCATCGATGGACTTGAAAAGCACTGAGAGGGGGGGGGGGGAGGGGGGTGAATCAGTGACACCAAAAATGAAACTACTTCAGCTAGTAACCGGTAGATGAACTTAAAAAAGCTTTTAAGCAAAATGCATATAATCCAAAATGATATAATATCATTCACATTAAGTAACACATCCACCATAACAAAAATATTTATATTTGGAAAACCCAAATAGGTAAAAACCACGGTGAGATGGAGCTCACAAGTTAACAATCTGCAGTAATAGATAATTGACTGGTTAAGGTCTACAAAGTTCTCTACTAAGAGCGAATCTGGTTAAAGATCTCAAAGCTTGATTAGAAGCTCATACCCTGTTAAAGGTAGTACCCTGTTAGGAGTAACCTCATTGGAGGATATAAGAATCCAAGTTAATGGATCACCTTGTTAGAGGATTTATACATTGAATCTTGTTAGAGCTTACCCGGTCAGGGGATTTGATTTCTGCTATAATTGTTAGAAAGCAATAGGATTGGTTTGATCTGTTCTGAGTAGCACAATACTTTCTTTATCAAATCCTTCTACATTCTCAACACTGCTATACAACACACTCTTCATCTTAACACTTATCTCTCTTCAACATCAAAATCTCATATCTTTCTCTTCTTAAAAATGATTTACTAAGATGTCAATATATAGACATTTAGATTTCATGTCGGTCTAAGGAAATCATAGCACAATTTCCTAGGTGCAGTGTATCTAGTCAAGTGACCATAGTTCGTCACAAAAATTACTGCCAAAATTTTGTCGGTGGGATAACTCATCATGATCTATGGTAACTCATCACAAAATCACCAAATATCGGTTGGAACAATCAATATCGGTTTGAGTTAAATATTAAATCGTTATCCTCGAATCTTCTCTCATGATGTTTGCTTGATCTCCATCTTGATGTCGACTTAGTATAGTCATAGGTTGTCTCTCATGCACATACCGGTTGACACAAAGTACCGATTAGAGATTAACCACTAAGTATACCGGTTGACAGTGTACAAAATTGAAGTTACATCGGTAGACAATATAAACATATGTATGTGTATGAGTGTTTCATCAATGACAACATATGATGAATACATTACAATCATCATCATGCCAACAATCTCCCCCTTTGGCATTGATGGCAACACTTAGAAAATTTTACAGTAATACTGCTAAATTTGCATACACAACAAATTTACACATGTTCTCATGCTCCCCCTTAATGCATACATGATATGCAAAATTTTCAAAAACACATACATATTTCTACTCCCCCTTTGACAACAATGCCAAATTGAATCTATATATATATATATATATATATATAGAGAGAGAGAGAGAGAGAGAGAGAGAGAGAGAGAGAGAGAGAGAGAGAGAGAGAGAGAGAGAGAGAGAGTTTGTATCAAAGTCTTTAGCATATACAATAATAACTGAAAAAACTTGATTCAAAGTTCAGGCATAAGCAATTCTCATGAAAATAACATTGTAGCTCTTCTTAAATTGTGACAAAGCATTTATCCATGACTCCAACATGTTCTTAGTGTACTCGATTGTAGACATCAGTTGTGAATAGAATTCTTCTACGGAATCCACTGTGCAGGTTTCAAGGGTTGCTAGGTTAACTTCTACATTGGAGTAGGCTCTCTGAAGTATGTCTACTTGTGATGTGAGTAGACTTTTGAGTTATTTTAGAGACTGGAGTCTCTTTGCCTTCTCATGATCATAAATATGCAGTTGGTTGTACAAATCATCTACATATTTGTTAGAGTAAAAAAATAGAATCCTTGAGAGGAACATATGCATTGCATATCCGTTCTAGCTCTTGCTCTGTTTCTGTACACCTTTTTGTGATATCAGAATAAACAAATGAAATATTAGAGGTAGAAGAAAGAAAATTTCCTTCCATTTCAATAACTTTACTCAATAAATCTTAATTGTTCGACAGAGTCATATTTCCACTATCAATATCCTTCGCCAGTTTTTCTCCATACTTCTTCTTGTGACTCTTTTTAGCATAGGTTTGAGCAACATATTTCAGTGACTTGATTTGATCAGATGCATCTACGAATAACTGACCAAGTTTGCTAATAGGTGTAGATATATGTGCTATGGATGTTTCTGGTAGCAGACTAGATAAAATATCTACTGCATTCTGTATTGTTTATGCCTCAATTCTTCGCTCTTTCAATCTCTTCTTATGCGCCCTAGATTGCATGACATTAGAAATCTTCATCATTTCTGATGCGCTCATATTTTCCACATCAATAGTTCTTGAAATACTTAAAGAATCATCATCAGCCTCATGAATTTTCTTTTGCTTCGTTGGTTCAGAGGATACAACCTTAATGATTACTTTCTCTGTATTCTTCTCCATTTCCTTTTCAGAGGACTATGTGACAACTTTTTCAGTAGACTCCGTCTGAGTAACTTGAATGACCGGTGGAGATTGGGGTTTCTCCAGTTGTTCTGTTTCCAGTGGATTGACCACTTTTAGTTGAGTGTTCAATTGCTCAACTAACTTGACTTGTGAATCTGTGACTTTTGGAGGCTCCATATCCGGTGTAGTGACATCTCCAAATATATCAACTGTGTCATGAACATTAATAACATGAATAGTGGTGTCACCCTTGACGGGATAGACCACATCTGCTTGAACAATCTCTTCTTCATCCATTTCTGGTCTATTGACAACATCTTCTAAATTCTTAGAAGATAGTACAAGTTATTCCATCCTTTTGATATTGCAGGCAATATGATGGGTCTTAGTTTTAATAATTGACCTCTTTCCACTATGAAGCTTCAATCTTCTTTCTTTGAATATAAACTAAACTTTGTACCATTCCACTAAAGTACTAATTTTATCTTTAAAAAATTCAGCAAAAATATTGTACAAATACTTCATCAATGATCTCTTTTTCAATCTTAACAACTTTTTCCCATTTATTTAAAAGAATTGTATACAAAGAATTTGAAACGTCCTTCTCAATATCATGAGGCAATCTACTATAATGGCACAACTGAGTGATTACTTGTTGAACAACTTGTTCTTTCTCATCTTCATTGAAGGAATCAAAATGTTCTTTAACCTTTTCAAATCTATTTCTCCCCAATGTCTTCATTGTTCTTGTTAGGATTACCACAGATACTGAGAGGGGGGGTGAATCAGTATCTAACTGGTAAAATGATTTTCTTAACTTAAAACATGTAGAGCATAATAATACTGTATACTGGTAAACAGAAAGTAATGCAATAAACAGAGATAAAAGCAACCACATGAAAAACACACCATAACACAGTAGTTTAATTAGGAAACCTGGTGTGGGAAAAACCTCAATGGGATTTGTGACCCACAATATTCACTTACTGGCCAATAAGAGAATATTACTGCTACAAGAGGGGCCTGCACATGCAGGAAGGCCAAGTGCCTAGAGCTCACTGCTCAATTACAAAATGGGAAGTCTCACTGACTTACAAAATGGATTATATAAATCCAATGTCTTGTACTGCTTCAAAATAGCATCTACTATGCCAGATCCAGTACTGGTTTATAGCTCTTCTTCTTACATAAATCCTTAACCTATAATTCGCATAATAGGTCTGCCTTATTTCGCCTAATTACATTCCTCCATCCTTACCTAATTGTTCTACAATGATCTCTTATATATCTGAGTCATTTTACAATTTTCCAAGTTAGCTTACAATGATTTTACAATAATAAACAAAATTCTTGTCGGCTTCTATGTCGGTATGCTTCCTTTCACTGTCGGTGTAGGTGGTCTGTGTGCCGGTGTAGAATCTGAATTTGCTGGTGCCGGTGGATTTGTTACTACTTATTAAGTTGCCATTGGTTTTATGTCCAAAGTCATTCTATATACTCTAGTCGGTTACTACTACCGAAATATTTAGTCAGTAAGCACAGAGTAGTTAGTTATAGAAGAAAGTAGTCACAGAGCCTAGTATACACCAGGCTATCTACCGAGTAACATTCCATGTTTACCGAGCAGCAATATTGATACACCGAGTTGATATACACCGAGTGAAACATGTTACCAGATTCATTGAACCTAGACACACATGGGAAACGTGTTACAAGATCGAGGAACAAAGAACCGTTATCACATTGGAAATTACACTTAAAGATTTTGTTTGATTTCGAGGTCATCTATGCAATGAAACATTTTGCATGGTTATTCATTTGATAAATCATGTTTGTAAGATCGAAGCAATGAACGGATCACCAACATAAGAGATCTATTTATACATCATGGATTAAGGATAAAAATATGGAAATACAGAGGTGTGTGAAGCAAGACATGTGTGATATATAAGGAAGCACTGAGTATTGTGACTGTTATAGACACAAAGGTCACCAAGAAGGATTTCAGAGAACAGTCAAAGAACAGAATAAATAGAAGGGTTTACCGAGTTATTCTATGGGTTACTGAGGTATGCTATAAGCAAGGTAATCTCATTTTGAGCACATAGAATCTGCTATAACATTTCAGATGTGAAGTTGTAGATATTTGTAAAGATTTTATTGTAATATTTTGAAGTTGTAAGAGAAACCTTTAACAAGTTAAAAGACTCTAACAAAGTCTATAAATTGTAAAGCCTTTAACCAGGTGCAGCATTTAGAATAAGTGTTGTAAAATCCTTTAGCAAGGTAGATCTAACGATCTCAATACTCCTAACAGGGTAAGCTATCAGAAATAGCTAAACATGTAGCTCTAACTGAGCAACCTTTATTATTGCAGTAGTGAAGTTGTGGGTGCCATCCCAACCGCAGTTTTTCTCTCTAACTAAGAGTTTCTGCGTAACCAAAATATATGTGTTATGAAGTGAATCATGTATGATTGTTATTTATTTGTTTTAGCTTTATGTTATGTTACAACAGTTTTTGGTTTATGCATAACAGTAAAGATATTGTTGAAGAAAGGATTTGAGGTACCGATTCACCCCTCCCCTCTCAGTACATTAGTTTTCCATATTGGGCCTAACAGGATTGCCTTGCCGGTGTCATAGGATTGTAAGGTTGCCATCAATGACAAAACCTTCAATCACCTACAATGTCTCATTGGAGTGTGCATTTGCCAATAGTTCTTTCAAAATGGCTCTCGAGTCTGAATTTAGATATATCAAGAGGTATAGTTGCCTTCGACACTTCCTTAACCTTCTTGGATACTCTGTTGGTTGCCTTTATCTTCTTTGGTTCTTCATCAGAATCAGTTCCCTCAGACTCTTCTTGCAAAATTAACTTTCTGCCTCTCTTCCTTGTAACTTTCTCCTTCTTTACATATACCTTGGGTTTCGGTTCCTTCTTAGTTTGGATACTTTGGGTAACCCTAGAATTCTTTATTGCTGGAGGTGCTTCATCGGACTTCTTTTTCTTTCCTTTCACATTAGCAACACGAGCAGTACTGGTTTCCGTTGGTGCATCCTGGAATGCCACAATGTCGAGTCTTGCCTTCTTTTTGTCTTTACGAGATGCTAACAGGTTATTAGCATATCCAACCAGTAAGTCATAATTCACCTCATAACTCATTTCTTCCATCTCTTCTTTCCTAGGCTCAATTACTTGCATCAAGAAAAAGTCAATGGTAACAGTAAAGATTATATCTTTTGCAAAGTGTTTTACCACATCTTCTGGTAATCTCATTCTCAGACTCGTCTTTTTCTGAAATTCATTAAAATACTTATTCATTGCTGCAGGGAAAGTATTTCTTACAACCTTAATGTTGTTCTTGATTTGTGTCGTGACCGGTAGGTCCTTTTTCCATTCAATATCTCCAATTCCTAATAGGAAGTTCTGAAAATAGAAGAATAACCCAACTAATAGCTGATCATACTTGAATTTTTTATTGTTGTCCTTTTTGATAGATTGCAAATTCAAAAATAGTTGTCTTCTGATAGCTTCACATAGATCATAATTCGCAATATCAACAATCATTTTGTGAGCTATATGAATTGCTGCAGATGGAACACTATTAAGTCTACTAGAGTAAAATAATCGGTAGCCTATCACCATTGCTGCTAGTTTTCCTACAGGATCTCTAATATTGATTATAGAAAAGGCACGCTCATCAAATGTAGAACATCTTAAAGAGAATAACATATCTTTTGAAATTCACCTTAACTCAGGTAGTTCACCGGTTGAGAAATAACCAGTTACAGCCTGAATGGCTTCCTTGGTAATTGTGTGAGTTCTCTCTAAATACATGTTCTCTCCATGAACTCTACTCAAAATAATTTTGGTGTGTTCTTCCTAGAAATTTTCAAGAAAGTAAGAAGCATAATGAAAACCCTAGCATACTCTGATTGAATTTTACCATTCTCATCACAAAGTGATTTCAACTGAGTATAAATATATAGAGATCCTAGATCTTCTCTCTTGCAGTAAATATAACTAGATAAATCACCTTTGACTAAAACTCCACTTGGAATTTGTGACAATGCATTGTATGACATAATTTGTTTAGCAACTACAACTTCCATAGGCTCAGAAGTAATCATTAACTTTTCTACATATTTTGAAGATGATGCCATTGTAGATGAACAAGACTTCGAAGCAAGATTTTCAAAGAAATACCTTTTCTTACGCACGTTGCTTCATTTTACCGGTAGTATGCCCAAGTGCACACCAATTTAACTTTCTGCAACCTTCAATTCAACTTGATTACACAAATCACAAAGCAATTCGGCAATTGATAGCAAACAATCTTTCTCAGCTCAAAAAGCGCTCCAATTTTCTCTCTTGAATGCATTAGGGTAAAAACAACAAAGTAAAAACTCACTTTTATCCTTTTACCTACTACATTAAATGCTTGCCTATTAGGGTTACAAACCCTAATTTCACCCCTCAAGGAGTAAACCGGTTGCTAACATATCAACAAAAGTTACCAAAATTTCACAAACTCAAAATTTTCTCACCACTCATTCATCTCAAGGGGTCCATAGGTGGATTTGCCGTTTAAGTTCCCCTTAGCCATATGACACAGCTTCATTCACCGGTTCAGGGTTCTCTTCACTAGGTGAAGGAACAGTTTCCTCTGTCGGTGAGTCATCATTATTTTTCTTTCAAGTGCGGTTCAATTCCTCTCTTGTTTATTCATCATTTACTTTTTGTTTACCTTTCTGATCTTTTGAAAAATTGACCAGTTTGCAATTTCTGGATCTGCAGAATTTTGCTAAATGTCGCAGCTTATTGCAGTGATGGCAGGCCATACCAGATGATCTCCAAGGTCCTGCATTTTCTATTCCTATTCTTCTTCTACAATTCATAGCCACGTGACCAAAGTTATTATAGATAGTGCAAATGACATTTGTTACCTTTTCCATCTCAAATGGACTAAACCGCTTGTTGTAGGGTCTTTGCCAGTTCATGTTGACTCGGTTGTCAAAATTCCTCATCTAGTTTCCATTAGGTCTTGGATACATATGCGGTACATGATTATTAGCTCCATATCTACACTCAACAGATCTATGTCCATACATTCCACAAGTGAAACAATGACCTTCACTTCTTAGATATGAATCTAGCATTAGTATTAAAGCTTGTATTCATGTTAGGTTTGTCTTTACAAACATTTGCAATATGACCAGGTTTATGGCAAACAAAACAAATAGGTTTATAGACCATCTTACCGGTATGCTTTTTGACCTTAGGAGCAGATTTGTTCGTAGGAATGTTTCTCTTGGTACCAAAGGATTCACCTTTTTCAGATGTGTGAAAATCAAGTCCAGAGGTATCACCTTTCATCCTTTGTGATTGATTTGTTCTTCCAGCATGGTAGAAATTTTGACAAACTTGTCCAACTTTTTATTTGTTTCAATAAGTTTTTTGGTGAGATCTTCAATATGCTTAGACAGGTTCTCTTTCAGAAATGATGCTAAATCAAGATCTAACTACAAATTTTCCTTCTCTTCTCTTTTAGCATTCAGATGCTCATGCAAGATAGCATCTTATCGCTTGATCTTGGCAATGTCACAATCTCTCTCCTTGATAAGATCTTCAGCTACTCTTCTGGCTTCCAGTTCCTGACTCATGCAGATAGTAAGACTTTCTAGTTTTCTTCTTAGGATTTAACTTTTCACTGTTGAGTTTTTCAACCTCCTTAGCTAGAGCATCATTATTGGCTTCATTTGAAGAATTATTATCAGATATCTCTAATAGTTGTTCAGTAAGCTCTCTTCTTTTGTTTTGGGAAGCTTTCAGTTTTACCCTTAGGATTTCAATCTCATTTCTACTCGCTTCTAGCTCTCTATCCATCTCAAGGTAGCTCATATCCCCCATGGTGGTTTCAAGACTTCCTTCTAAGCGATTAGGCTTCACAGAAGTTAGTATCTGATACCAATTGATGGACTTGAAAAGCATTGAGGGGGGGTGAATTAGTGAAACCAAAAATGAAACTACTTTAGCTAGTAACTAGTAGATGAACTTAACATTTGCTTTTAAGCAAAATGCATATAATCCAAAATGATATAATAGTATTTACAATAAGTAACACATCCACCATAAAACAAATATTTATACGTGGAAAACCCAAATAGGTAAAAACCACGGTGAGATGGAACTCACAAGTTAACTATCTGTAGTAATAGATAACTGACCAGTTAAGGTCTACAAAGTGCTATGCTAAGAGCGAATCTGGTTAAAGATCTCAAAGCTTGATTAGAAGCTCATACCCTGTTAAAGGTAGTACCTTGTTAGGAAAAAACTCGCTGGAGGATTTAAGAATCCAAGTTAATGGATCACCCTGTTAGAGGATTTATACATTGAAGCTTGTTAAAGCTTACCCAGCTAGGGGATTTGATTTATGCTGTAATTGTTAGAAAATAATAGGATTGGTTTGATCTATTCTGAGTAGCACAATACTTGCTTGATCAGATCCTTCTAAACATTCTCAACACTGCTATACAACACACTCTTCATTCTAACACTTATCTCTCTTCAACATCAAAATCTCATATCTTTCTCTTCTTAAAAATGATTTACTAAGATGTCAATATATAGACATTCAGATTTCATGTTGGCCTAGGGAAATCATAGCACAATTTCCTAGGTGCAGTGTATCTAGTCAAGTGACCATAACTCGTCACAAAAATTACCACCAAAATTCTATCAGTGGGACAACTCATCACGATCTATGGTAACTCATCACAAAATCACCGAATACCGATTGAAACAATCAATACCGGTTTGAGTTAAATACTAAATCATTATCCTCGAATCTTCTGTCATGATCTTCGCTTGATCTCCATCTTGATGCCGACTTAGTATAACCACAAGTTGTCTCTCATGCACATACCGGTTGACACAAAGTACCAGTTAGAGATTAACCACTAAGTATACCGGTTGACAGTGTAAACAATTAAAGTTACACCGGTAGACAATATAAACATATGTGTGTGTATGAGTGTTTCATCAATGACAACATATGATGAATACATTACAATCATCATCATGCCAACACTCGTGACATATGTTTTTCATATGCACAATTCCCCCAACAAAATTTCCAAACAAAATAGGCAACATTACTTTAGTATAAGGACAACAAAAGAAAATTTAGTGAATTCACTTTTAAACAATCCTCTCAAAATAGACAAAACTCAACCCAATTAAATGTTGGATTATTTACCTTAAGTAAATGGTAGATTAGAATTACTAAGACATGAGATTAAAACCATCACCACCCTATATAACCATAAAGGAAAGAGAGAAATAGCTAGAAAGATTAAGAAACACAGTAGAAGTAGGTTGTTTTGAAAATTGCACACTATTGGGGGTGAGAGTTATCTTATAAGACTTATACTTAGGTAGACTGGTTATTTTTATCCTGTATATTCCATCTATGAATTTTTTATGGGAATGAATTAGCAACAAAACTAATAGAAAGGAGTTGGTCAACTTTACTTACAATTGGAGAATGTTTTTAAGATAAGACATAATCTATTCCTGCACAACTTTTGATACCAACCTATGCTACAATCAAATGTAGAATTTTCTTTTTTCCCTTGTGAATGTCAATTGTAAATTAGCATAGGAGAGTGGGTGGTCATGGTGTGATATTAATTCCCTTCTCCCTTGTCATGTTTGATACCTTACCTCAACTGATTAATAGCTAAAATAATTTAGGAAGGATTAGGATATTAAACCTTCTTTCCTCATGTCAATGATGGGAATAGTTGGAGTTGTCACTGAATGCATGGTGAATGATCTATACTACCATTATACTACCAACCTTCATTGAGTAGGTCCAAAAACTACCTACTTCCAAATTAAGATTATCTTTCTAGTTGTAGTGCCAAGTCAAGTATAGACATTGGTTATTATGGCAACTAATAGAGTTAGGACCCTACAAGGGCATAGATAGAGGAATGAATTCCTCTAACACCTAGTTTAGTCCTCTCTATCTGAGGTGATCACCAAACATAAATTAAAAATCATAAATCAAACATAAAATGGACATGGCATTAACAGTCTAAAAATAGGCACGACACACATGCAAGCCATGAAGAATACATGCAATACAAAAATAAAAAAATAAAGAAAGCATGGAGAAAATAATAAACACGAAGCATGTACATGGAAAGACAAACATACAATAATGTTTATACTAAGATAAATAAATGTCCCAAGCCAACTAATATTATCCATAGAATGCTATTGCAAGCACTCAAGCAAACTTTAAAAATAAAGGCAAGAGAATACACCAATAAAAAAGGTTCCACTATCTACAAACTAGAAAGTTGTGTTATGCTAGGGGTCCACAAACATCTCTAAGATAAACTAATTCCACTAACTAAAAACTTATGTTATTTTGGGTGGTCCATGCATACGACATCGATTCCACTAGCCAACAAGTTATGTTATGTTGGCTGATTTAGATTTCGTCAAAGCCTCAAGGAGTGTATAAAACAACAACAATCACCAACTAGTAAGCAACTCTATACTAGGTGATCAAGGTAAGTCATATTAATATCAAAAGATAGCGAGGTGTGTTATGTTGGGTGATTCATAAATCACCAATGTATTAAGGAGTGTAAAGATCAACAAAAATGATCACAAACTACCAATTAATGCTACACTAGGTGATCAAGGTAACTCATACGAATTCCACCAGCTAGTAAGATGTGTTATGTTGGGTGATTCATAGACCACTAAAATTTGTAAGAGATATTGATAACAATTTCTTAAGGGGTTTTATGTAACAAAAAAGCACCACTACGGGGTCACTATTGTGCCTTGCTCTTATGCCCATTTTTGCTACTCGAAAAAATGGAGACCACCATTTTTTCTTTAATTCTCCTAGGAATTGTCCCCCTAGTTTCCTTTCTATTTCCCCATTGTTCTTTTTCCTTTTATTTGGACCTTTTAGAGTTTGGATCAAAGGATTGTATTTTTTCATTTTTAAAATGGGAGATTCTAATGTCCAATCCTTGATTGTCTCCTTGTGTCTTTTCTATTTATTGATGATCAAACATCAAGAAAAATATTCTCTTTTTTAAAAGTTAACATAATAAATTTGAATATTTATCCCTAGTCCTTCCTCCCACTTCCTCTTTATGGATCGAGCACTAGGGATGCAATGTTGAATTGGTGAAAACTAACTACAACAACCCTAACCCACAACCTCAACATGTCTTCTTTCCCACTTACCTACAAATTGTAATCACCAAGCTTGGTAAACCATACTATTGGTGGTTGGTGGCATATTGATGCATGTTCCCCTTGCCTATAAAAGGATATTGATGGGTTGTTTCTCAACATTTAAAATGAAATACAAGATCATTGAGTGCTCTACAACCAAGCTTTTTAAAAACGATATGTCCTAGCCTCAATTTGAGCTCTAATTTTAGTGTGCTAGTGTGACAATTGCTAATAAGAGTTTCTTGTTGACATTCAAGTTTGGCCTTTCATATATTTAGGTAGGGTTTCCCCCTTTCTTTTTGCCTTATTTCTCTATTTTTTTTCAAGTATTGGTTTTAACATCAAGATCTTTGGCATTCAGTTTTTCCTAGCTCACTTAGGCCTCTTTTCATTTTATTTTTCCAAATCCTAGTTTAAAAGATGCCCTCCCATTCATGTCATATTGATAGTTACTAGGGTTGCCTTTTATTTACTCAATAATCATCCCACACTAAGCATGCCCCAAATTATGTCATGGTAATCACCCTTAGGGGTTTTATTTGATAGTCCATATACAAAACCCCTTTAAATACCATCATAGGGGTAGGATACTGTAAAAAATTGAAAAAATACGAAAGTCTTAGTTAGAATTTCCAAATTTCAAAATATGCTAAGATAATTGACCAATGAAGCCTCGACCTTGGATTTTAATGAAAATTGAATTATTTGTAGAACTAATTATATCAAACTTTGGTATTGGGGATATGCTTTATAGTTGATCATTAAGATTGGGAAATTTATTAATTTTGAACCTCAATCTCCAATCCCTACAATGGAATCAACATGAAGGATCTCATCAAATATAGGGCTTTGGGAATAACACTTACATTTTCATTAAAACTTTAAATAAACCTAATATTTGGATCCCTAATCCCTAATCTTGATAATGAGAGTGAACTCAGAGATCTTATCTATTAGAGTATTCAGGTATTTACTTGATTAATTAAACATTATTTGTTTAATTATTTAAGTTCCCTTTATCTCTTTTACACTTAAGCTAACTTTAGGTGCATATAATTAATTATTATGTGCAAACCTAGGTTTTCCCTTTTAGGGTTTCTTGACCTATTAAAGGTTGAGTTCTTTCTTTTCATTGTATGAAGAAGGATTATTATTGTCAATACATTTTGGAGATTATTGAGCTCTCATCTTTTGGAGCATATTTTTCCTATGTATTCTTTCCTTCTGTGATTTGCTTCATTGCTTCTCCTTATAAGAGGTTTTTTAGCTTGTAGAGATTATTTGGGCTCTTGTGGTGTTTCAACTCCTATATGGTATCAGAGCTTCAAATCTGCAGCTACCTGTTCTTGTTTTGAGAATTTTGCTTTGGAAGCAGATCTGGGGTTTCAGGAATTTTTTATGTACCTAGGGTTTGACCCTTTTTCTGAGCACTTTGGGCCTAAACGAACCTCACCATCGTGCTTAGAAGGCTCGAAAACCCCTATGGTCATATAAAATTCAACCTATTTTAGTTCCTGCGCCTCTGGGGTGAATTTTTTTCTCAGATCCAGGTCGTACGACCCTGGCACGTAGATCAAGAAAAAAAATTGAAAAAAAAAAATTTGCCTTTTTATGGCATGTAGGCCGAATTTTTTCTTTTTTATTAAAAAAATTTCTTGAAAAAAAAAAGCAAAGGGAAAAAAAAAATAGGGTTTTTCAAAAAAAAAAAATTTGGGAAAAAGTTTTTTGTGGGTACCGCAGGGTACCAGACTGACAGGCCTGTCAGTACGGCATCTACGGCCCCCACCGGCAGCCCCTCTGGTCCCCACCGGCGCTCGCATCTCTCGGCCCCCGGCCACCTGCCGGCTCTCGGTCCCTGCCGGCCCAGCCCCCTGCGTTCCCCGGCGGCCCTGCTCCGCCTGCGGCCCCCTACTCCCCGGCCGCTGCCCAGCCTGCCGCCGCCGCCTGCAGCCCCCGACCTCCACCTCCCTGCGGCCCCCAGCTCCTCGGCCACCGGCTTTCGCTGCCCGACGTGACCTCCTCCACCCGACCAGCTCCGCCTGCCATTTTCCCTTCCCACCGGATTCCGACCGGCCTCCGCCCAGCCACCGAGCCACGACCAAGCCGCCACTCCCTGGCCTCCTCCGCCCAAACAAGCCACCAGACCTCTTTTTCGACATTTTTCAAGGGGGGTTTTGGTTTTTTGGCCCTATCTTGGGCATACGGAGTCATTTTTTCGAAAACGAATAGGCGTCGAAAAGCTGGTTCCGAGGCTGACCTCATGGTGTTGGTAATTTTTTCCAATTTTTCTGTTTGACTATGTTTTGTTACAGTCAAAGTGAGGTCTAGTTTTTGCACTCCGGGAGCCATAGAATGAGCATCCAACCTCTGTTTTTCAAAAAAATTATATTTTCGGAAAGCATGTGCTGTGTACTTTCCAGGTATCTAATTTTTATTTTCAGATTCTGCTCCATTCATATTTTATTCAATTTTTTTCTTTTCAGCACTCTGGTGGATATCATGGTTGTTTCAAGTCCTGGGATCTCTTCTCTGAGTAGGATGTCTCTATTTTGGTTCACGTTTCTATTTCCAGTCTCCTTATCATTGTAGCTTGTATTTATGCAAATACACTAAGATAAAGTGCCATCATGCATTGTTTACTTGGAATCTTGCATATCTTGTGTCTTGTTGTACATGCACTATTGATCAAGTGCCATGAGGGGGTTGATGTTTGCGTGTTGTTTGCCATCTTCTTTTGTCCAGTGAGTGTTCCTTCCACGACATTCGCCTCATGATGATGTGTCTCAACACCTTTGATGTTCTTGGTTCTTCGTCATGCAATTTTTTTTGGCTGTCCTTTTCAGTGTTCCTGTCCCTCTCCCACTTTCGCATTATGGGGAGGTTTATCCTATTGGTTCTACTGCTTCCATGGTTCCATTGATCGGCTCTTCAGGCTTTAGTTTCTCATGCCATATGTATCTTCAATTTCAATTGTTTTTGCCTTGTTTGCCTCCTGATTCGAGTAGTGTCATTTGAGGGCACTCATGCAGATTACAGTCTTCTCTACCTGGTCATGTTCTAGTTCAGTGGATGTTCTTCAGATCAACAGTTATTCTTCGACAGAGTTTGCAGGTTCTTCATGCTTCAGTGATGTTCTTTCCCATCTCTTTTTGGAGTAGAGTTTTGTTCCCATGTGGTTTTCTCTATTTCTCCAGTTCATAGAGATTTCATTGTATTTGGGTACCTGATCAGGCCTTGTTGTCAGGACCCATCTTTATTGCTTTCAGTAGTTATTCTAGGTTTTAGCTTCTCCCTAAGTCTAGCTTTAGGGGGGGTGTTAGAGTATTCAGGTATTTACTTGATTAATTAAACATTATTTTTTTAATTATTTAAGTTCCCTTTATCTCTTTTACACTTAAGCTAACTTTAGGTGCATATAATTAATTATTATGTGCAAACCTAGGTTTTCCCTTTTAGGGTTTCTTGACCTATTAAAGGTTGAGTTCTTTCTTTTCATTGTATGAAGAAGGATTATTAATGTCAATACATTTTGGAGATTATTGAGCTCTCATCTTTTGGAGCATATTTTTCCTGTGTATTCTTTCCTTCTATGATTTGCTTCATTGCTTCTCCTTGTAAAAGGTTTTTCAGCTTGTAGAGATTATTTGGGCTCCTGTGGTGTTGTATTTCTCAACTCCTATATTATCAACCATCGGACATTAGGTTTACTCTTTACACTTGATCAAAAAGTTTTTAAAAGTCACCATGATGATCCCCAATCCATCATCCTTGATATCCCACAAATATATATTATAACCACTAGACTTTAGAGTTGAGGATTAGTAAGTTTGAAGTTCACAATGTAAAGATTAACTAGGTAAAGTACAATATAGAACCTTGACCACCAACATCTCTTTCAAAATATTTGGATTAATAAGATATTAACAATTCTACCTAAAAATAATTCACCATAACGATCCCTAAGATCCTTGATCCCCAACATCCCACAAAATCTTTATGTTATGACCACTGAACTTTAGAGCTCGGCCTTAGTAAATTTGAAGTTCACAATGAAAAGATTGACTAGGTATAGTCTAATTCAGAACCCTAACTGCTAACATCTCTTTCAAAAGATTTGTCCTACAGAGATATTAATAAATCCACCTCAAAATAATTAAAAATGAAGAGGATAGTCCATTTTTTATAATTTTTAAGGATGAAATATAGTTCTATTATAGCTCAAGTAACACTAAGGCAAGGTACAATTATGAAAATTGTAAGAACTGACCATAGAAAACCAAGATCTAGAGGCCAATTGAATGGCAAAAAAATAAGATAGAACAATAGAGACAAGAACAAATTGTATTCTCATCCACAAGCAAATAGTTGGATGAATAATAATGTACACGAGCCTACTTATATAGGAAAGGCAAAAGGAAATGAGAACACATGATAATGACATGTGGCTTAATGAAATGCAAGGGTAGGTAGGATTTAGTTAGAACTCAACCACCCAACACAAATAACTATGCATCCTAGGAAATGATAATTTCACCTAAAGTGGAAATGTTCCTATTGCTCCTATGCAATTCCCTAAGTAAGATTAAGTAAATCGCAATTATATCAAAGCTGATAAATAAAATATTTTAATTACACCTACACCCCCCCTTAAGTGCAACTTAGGCGAATGCAGACTCGAGATAATAATGCAAGATGGCCCTTGGCTACTAGGTCATGTTAGGTACCCATTTAAAGATGCAATAAAATCTCTCACAAATTAAGAAAAGGAGAAAACCCTATAGGAAAAAAAACTTCCTAGAAGGAGAGATGAACACACAAAACAACTCTCAAAGAAGAATGAGAAGGACAAAACCTCATGTAAGAAAAAATCCCCCCCCCCAAGAGAGAATGGAGAAGTCAACTGACCCCCCTTAATAATATATCCGCACCCCCAAGAGAGCTTGCAAGTGATGAACCTTACTCTCAATGAAGGGTTTGGTGAAGATTTCAGCAACCTACTCTATTATAGGACAATATTGCAAATCAATGACCTACTCATGTATTAGCTCCCTAATATAGTGCATATGGATCTCGATATGCTTGGTTAGTTGATGGTAAACTAGGTTCTTTAAGATCTAAATGATACTTTGATTGTCACAATGAAGGACTCTAGGTTGTGGAGTGGTGAAGCTAAACTCAGATAGAGTATTTGAAGCCAAATAGCCTCAGTAGTTGTATAACTTGTCGATACTCAACCTAAGTTAAACAAAGAGAAATAACATGTTGCTTCTTACTATACCAATTGCTTCTTACTATACCAATAGATGGGGCTAGAACCATAATGAAAGTTGTAGCCTAAAGTGGACTTACAAACATGAATATCACCAACCCAATTTGAGTCTATATACCCAACCAAGTCAATTCATGTACCTATTGTATAGTGAATCCCAATGTGATGTGCAATCTATATGTAATACAAGATGCATTTGGTAGCTTTCTAGTGAAGCTCATATGGTTCTTACATAAAGTGTGAAACCAAGCCAATCGTAAAGGAAATATTAGGGCATGTGTGAGTCAAGTAGATGAGACTCTTGATAAGCTAATGATACAAAGTGGCATCACAAAGTGGAGTGGAACACTTACCCTCAAGCTTGTCTCCTAAAGAAAGGGATTTGATATAGGCTTACAATTAGCCATGTGGAACCAATGTAAAAGATCAAAAGCATACTTGGGCTGAGCAAGAGTGATCCCAGAAGAAGACTATGATATATCAATCTTGAGAAAGTAGTACCAAAGGCCCAAGCCAATCATAAAAAATCTCTCATGCAAAGAAGATTTGACAACACCAATGATGGATGAGGTACTCCCTGTAATAATCAAGTCATCAACATAGAGCACAAGTAGGAAATAAGAGTCATCTTGTTACAACATATAGACATTAAAATCTGAATTACACTTTGTGAATATTATTGAGAGAAGAAAGGAATCCATCTTGGCATACCAATCCCTAGAGGATTGATTGGGGTCATAGATATATTTCCTCAATATACAAACCATAGAAGAATCCTCAATGAATTCATGTTGCCGCTCCATATAAATCTCCTGAAGATCCCCATGAAGAAATGCACTCTTCACATCAATTTGATGTGCAAAATAATCATGAGTTTCAACAATAGAAAGTGTCAACCAAATGGAGTTCATCTTAGCCATGGGGATAAAGGTCTATATATAATCAACACCAGGAACCTATGAGAAATTTTTCTCCACAAGCCAAGATTTGTACTTATGCACACTTTCATCCATTGCAAACTTTCTCCAATAGATCCACTTGCATTGAACCATCTTTCTACCCTTGTGGAGAGGAACTAAATCCCACGCATTGTTCCTCATCAAGGACCAATAATCTTCCTCCACTACTAAATCCCACTCATAAACTCATTAAGATTCCTAAAATAATTGCGGATCAGAAGAACTAGCAATGTAAGCATGTGGAAGATGCTGATTTTGTGACCTAGTTTTTTGAGTGTTTGAAGGACCCCCAACTAAAGTACCTACTTACTCAAGAGTCTATTAAAACCAATGGGTTCATGTAAGAGATGAAGGATGACTCTCCTCAACTTTAAGTGTGCCCTATGGAGGTGTGAATCTACGAGTTAGAGTTAAGGAGATATCATCATCTAAGTCACTATCATCACTTTCCACTATGGAGGAAAGATGGGGAGGATTACAAGCTAAGATAGGAGAGATTTATTCAAAGTGAACACTCCTCTCAATGATTAGATCATGTGTCTTTGGATCCAAAAGTATATATATCTTGACACTCTTGAGATATCCAACAAAGATACAAGGCCTACTTTAAGTAATGCAGAGACCTACCCACACAGCTAAGGATAATCCCAAACAAGGTTAGACTTCTAACCCCTAAAATTATCACAAGGGTCCTATAAGGAAGTGTATATGGTGAAAATGGATAGCAATAAACAACAATATTGAAAGACTAAAATGGATTCAACCACTAAACCCTAGCCTAACAATGAACAAAGATCCACCATAACATATGAAGATAACCTAAGACAATGCAAAATAACTCAAAAATCACAAAGATTATACCATCACATGTCCACTAGGGTTTTGATCTCCATTCTTCCTATCTCCATTGATCTTGTTTGATATGCTTGCTCTCAGATTTTTGTATGCACAAGAGCTCAACAAAGAACGGAATGTGGTTGCAAGTAGGATCGTAGTGTAGCCAAGTACTCCAAAATTAGTCATTAGGGTTTGTCAATGAAGAAAGCATCTCCTTAAATAGAAGACACAATAAGAAATGGAGGGTTAAGATTGAGAGGTGTAAAAAGAGAGGTCGGCTAGGATTAGAGGGTAGGTATAAGAAATACCAAAATAATGAAAGAGGTAGGTAGTGTAGGAATTAAGAGATGAATGACATGTGTCATGTGTAGAAAAAGATAATGAATTAATTAAATAAATAAAGATTTATTTAATTAATAGAAGAAGTAGGACAATTAAATAAATAAAATATTTATTTAATTTAGGAAAGGGATAATTTAAATAAATAAATGTATTTATTTAAATGAGAAATAAGGCTAGAAGAGGATAAATGAATTAATTAAATAAATAAAAATTTATTTAATTAATAGAAGAATTAGGCTTAGATAATTAAATAAATAAAATATTTATTTAATTAGACATGACAATTTTGAGTGTCTACATTTTGCCCCTCTTTGAGACAATGCGGCTTGTCGCGTTGTTTCAAAGAAGACAAGATGAACTGATACAGAGTTGCCCCAGGATGGGAATGATATGCCCCCTCGAGAGATTGGATGAAAAAGTCTGGAAAGATTGCAGACAATCTCTCGATAAGAAAGATGGGATAGAATGGACTGATTGGATAAAGTGACAAAGTCATGGGATGAGGAAGACTGACTCGGGAAATGAGGGCGAGGGCTAGGGTAGGCTATAAGATAGACCACGGGCAAAAGACATCCTCATTGTCATCCACACCCTTACGAGATCACAGTGCAGAGCGAGAAAAGAGCAGCAGCAGTCAGCAGCGATGGCATTCGTTCATAGATTCGACCGTGTCCGCCGATTCCAGCGACCAGCCGATGCAGGAGAGCCGGTAAGTACCCGAAAACCTCCTCGTACTTTCACGCATTTCGAGTTTTTGTCATAAATGCATGTTTAGGAGCAATAAATGCGCTAGAAATAGGATAGTTTAAAAGTGCAAAAATGCGCAACCGCGTCTGTGTCAGCGCCAGGTGCGTCTGTGTCTAACAGGCGCGTCTGTGTCGGGTCCAGGCGCGTCTGTGCCTGGAACCGCGTTTGTGTTGAATGCGGACGCGTTTGTGAAATGCAGAAGCGTCTGTGATTTTTAGTAGCGTTTATGTCATGTAGGGACATCTGTGTTCCCTGGTCGCGTTTGTGTCTGGCATAGGCATGTTTGTGTTCAGAAAGCGCGTCTGTGTCGCAGAGGCGCGTTTATGCAGTCTATAAGCGCGTTTATGAGTTAAAAGCGCGTGTGTGTTGAAACAGTGCGTTTGTGTGTTTAAATGCATGGTTTTAGTCCTTTAGGTCAAATCGGCAGTTCTGTGATGAACATACGCTGTCGATTGGATAAGCTGCTGAGAGGATACACTCAAGCAGGTCCTCTAGGAAGATTAGGATAGATCAAGGCACTTTGTGATGAACAGGGAGCACCAGGATAGACAACACTTTGTGATGAACAGGGAGTGCGAATGTGAGTGACACTTTGTGATGAACAGGGAATGTCACACACGTAGTACTTTGTGATGAACAGTGAGCACTACTAGGATAAATAGCAACACTTTGTGATGAACAGTGAGTGTCACTAGGGTAGATAGCCATATGCATTTGGGTAGCGAGTAGCATTTTGTGATGAACAGTGAATGCCACGATAACTGACAAGATTGATTTGCTTGACTGCAGGAGTATTTGCCGATGTTGGAGTCACGGGAGAGATTCCCATCGACTCAGAGGTTGCGACCAGAGTTGTCTATCCAGGACATGATTTCCGTTGAGGAGATGGGCCTCACACATATGCTCTATGTGCCCGAGTTTCGGGCAAACATGGGGTTGCTGACTGCGTTGGCCGAGAGATGGCACTCAGAGACATGCACGTTTCACCTGCCGATGGGTGAGATGACAGTGACACTAGAGGATGTATACAGGATATTACATGTTCCCATTGATGGAGAGTTGATCCCCTACGACCGTGACGGTGACAGGGAGGCCTTGAGACGGGTCTTTCAGGATCCTGAGTTGGAGATGCGAGCAGGCCATGTAGCCTGGGACACCATGACTGCCACAGGATTAGTATTGCCAGCAGTTGTTGGGGGAGTTATCAGTGGATACTTGTGTCCAGACAGGGCCACACGAGGATTGGCAGTGGGCTGGGGAGGGGCCTTGGAGACGCTGATGGCAGAGCACACTAGGTATGCATGGGGGCCATGTGTCCTAGCACATTTGTATTATGAGCTGCATCAGTTTGTATACCATGGATCAGTGGGTTTGGGCTGCGGTGTGACTCTCTTGCAGGTGTGGGCCTATGAGCACCTTCCCATCACACGGCCTATACATTTCAGAGGCAGAGGACAGGGACAGAGTTTTGTGCACCTATATGCGATGATTACATCCCAGCCTCGGATTGGGAGATTGGAGCACTGGAGGAGAGTCATTGATGATATTGACATGGTGATCTGGAGGCCGTACCTGGGGTGCGAGGAGTGGGGGGACGATGCACTGGAGCTGCCCTACACCTTCCGGAGCAGGTACCTGATTGGGCGGACGCCCTATATATTAGAGAGATAGCTGGTGGATAGGGTATGTAGGCAGTATGGCAGGATTCAGAGGATGTCGCGAGGCTCGGGCATGTATGCCCGTACGGTCAGAGATCAGGTGCAGTTTGGCCCACTGCTATCATATGATCAGGCAGTTATGCAGCTAGCGGAGATGATGCCGATGCCATGGGACATGTGGCTAGAGGTAGATGATGCAGGGATGGACGCAGAGTACTCTGCGTACTGGGCAGAGCATCCATTTCCTAGGTTGACAGATCCAGCAGAGCCAGTGGATGGAGAGGGTGGAGGAGAGGATGATGAGGGAGGAGGGGATGGAGGTAGGGGCCGGCGGAGGCGGAGGGGAGTGGTGGGAGAGAGACGGGTAGCACCTCGGAGGGAGGGAGGTCAGGAGAGAGCAGCTCCAGTGGTGAGAGGACGGGGTGGACTGCCCCTACAGGTGCCAGCAGCACAGGGTCCCAGAGAGGGACAGAGACAGGTGCAGCCAGAGGGACAGAGACAGGTACAGCCACAGGTACCTATACAGGCACAGGGACAGGTGCAGGCAGAGGCACAGGGACAGGCACCTGTAGAGGAGGAGCCACAGGCAGGGACGGAGAGCGGAGACTCCGAGGAGGATGAGGTGCTTAGGCTGCGGGAGATCTGCCAGGGCCAGGCAGATGAGATTGAGGATTTGGTTCGAGAGAGGAACCACCTCAGGATCAGGGTCCGAGATACAGAGCGGGAGAGGGATCAGGCCATCCAGAGATATACCGAGGCCGAGACAGCTCTGAGGGCAGGTAGGCGGGCAGCAGAGGATGCAGGGGCAGGCTACGCATATGTTTTGCAAGCCGGAGAGGAGATCGCCTACTGGAGGGATCTATATTATGCAGTCGTGCCAGCAGAGCAGCGGGCTAGGAGCTTCCAGAGATCGTCGCGCACAGCGACGGCTACGGGAGGGAGTCGCAGGAGACAGGCATCCAGCGGTGGAGTCATGGGGCCTCCACCACCACCAGAGGGACAGGGGGATCCTGGGGCGGGTCCATCTATAGCTCAGACTCCGTCGAGGCGAGGCGGCTCCGAGGGAGGGAGTTCATCATAGCTATAGTGGGCTCCCATTGTATCAGTATATGTACCATTATTGTATTGTAGACACCTGCGGGTGATTCTTTTGTAGCCATATGATTCTTTTGACATCATTGTATTATGACACATTTGATTATATATATGAGATGATTCATCTTTTGCGACAGCTATATGCATGTGTACCTTATGTGATGAGATGTTCTTATGTGATGTATGTTTTATGATATGGATGCTTATATGATGCAATGCCATATATTTTTGTTCTTTTATGTTGTATATGTGATGCATGATGCAAATGAAAATGTATGTGATGCAAATGAATATGATAATGCAAATGTAAATTGTTGTGATGCAATTGTAATATCTATATGTATGAAATGCTTATATGTGGTGATGCAGGTGCAACTATATGAAATGCAAATGTTTTTGGTGTGTCATTATACTCAGTCATGTGATAGCGGGCTACGCGGACTCGAGAAGGACAATGGAAGTCAATCAAGAAAGGGGGATGGAAGACAGAAGATATGAACGTGAAAGAGCTTCTTGTGCGTTATCATCATTGAGCTTTATTATGGCAGAATAGGTTATGACAATCGAGGCATATGTTCGGCCCAGAAAGTCATTGTACCTGTTTGCATGGAGATAAGACAGTCACAAACAAGGAATGCCCTAGTTCATACTAGACTCACAGTGTCCTCATATCCTTGGACAAGTCATAGCATTACTAAAAGACAATCCACAGACAGCAAATGCAAGTAGGTGACGATACCCCATCCTCGCCTTTCTAGTCAAAGACATCCTGGAGATAGAATCTCTAGTCAAAGACATCCTGGAAAAGCTAAAAGACATGTCACCAAAAGATAAAATCAAAAGAAAACCAAGACTCGACACCAACATCCACTGTAGTCTTCCAGTTTAGTGTCTCTTGTCACTTGTATAAGTCGAATTTTGATTGTGGTCACAATGTTCACTTTCACAAAAAGGATAGATAGCACTGAACCATATGTTGTCTGAGTCTGTTAAAAGATTTGATTTTGTTGAAGCTCATTGTTGCTGCTGCGTCTCATCTGAAACTGACCGATTCCATGAAACTGATACTTTATTGCGGAGAAGATGAAACCTTATTGCGGATTTGCGATGCAAAATGTTGCTTTATTGCGGATTGCGCGCGGATAGACTGAAGAGAGCTGAAAGAAACTGTACTCCTCGAAACATGTGATGTTCTCAGTTCCACACCCATTACTAGACGTAGGAATTGGCCGTAGTCACAGATAGGATCTGATTTATTATGGATTGAAAGGGAGTGAAAAGGGAGGGTTTATTATGAATGGCTAACCAACCTTGGGTAGATCAATAACAAACCATGATGGGAATGGGCAAGTTTATTGTGAGTGAATAGGTTGTGAGTGTGTGCAAAGTGAAAGGATGAAAGAGAATCCTGAAAGAGGGAGGAGCAAAGTCTCTACGCATGGCGCTGGTGACCCAGTTTTCACCATGGTACTTGCCCAGGGCGCCACCGAAGTGGTTTTCAGCGTTGGACGAAATTATTTTTCTTTACTTTTTTGGATTTTGCAATTTTTTTGTTGTCACAAGGCACCTGTTTGCCAGGTTTTCACCAAGTAACAATTTTTTTGTTTTATAATAATTTTTTTTTGTATTTTTGAATTTTTTTTTTATTTTTTTTGTGTTTTTGCATTAGGATACTCAAAAAGAGCTTATGTGTAGAACCTGCGAAGGTGCATGCTATTGATAGGATCCTCCAAAGATTCCCCTTCTGTAGTTGAGAGTTGATATGCCTCAGATCCATATGCTGTTGTGATGATGTAAGGACCAAGCCAGTTGGGTTCAAATTTGCCCTTCTTTTCTCTATCTTGCTGATTCTTGGGGTTCTCTCTGAGGACTAAGTCACCTACCTCAAATGTGCGAGGCTTGACCTTGTGATTGTAACTGCGACTCATTCGTTGTTGGTAAGCCTTGAGATGATTAAAAGCAGTGTGTCGTCGTTCCTCCAGCAGTTCTAGTTCTTGTAAGCGAGAGACCCTGTAGTCTTCATCGTTGATTATGTTTCTCAAGGAGACCCGTAAAGAAGGTAACTCGACCTCAATAGGCAAGATGGCTTCAGCACCGTAGACAAGTGAGTAAGGTGTAGCCCCTGTAGGTGTGCGGACACTGGTATGATAGGCCCACAGTGCGGGATTGAGTTGGACATGCCAGTTACGGCCAGCGTCGTCGACTGTCTTTTTAAGTATTTTGAGAATTGTTTTGTTAGACGCCTCAGCTTGGCCATTACCTTGGGGGTAATATGGTGTGGAGAAACGATGAGAGATATGGAAGCGCTCACAGAGTTCATGAACATCCTGGTTCTTGAAAGGACGCCCGTTATCGGTGATAATGGAAGTAGGAATCCCGTATCGGCAAATGATGTAGTTCAGGATGAAAGTAGCGATTTGTTTCCCAGTAACTTGCGTGAGAGGCACGGCTTCAATCCACTTTGTGAAATACTCTGTGGCTGTGATAATGAATTTATGTCCATTGGAAGAAGGAGGGTGAATCTTGCCTATGAGATCGAGTCCCCACTGACAAAAGGGCCAAGGAGATGCAAGTGGCTGTAGTTCTTGTGCTGGTGCGTGTATGAGGTCTCCATGAATTTGACACTGCTTACACTTCTTGACAAACTAATATGCATCTTTTTCCATAGTAGGCCAGTAGTATCCAGTCTTGATGAGTTTCTTGGCCAAGGTAGGACCACTAGTATGCGGACCACATATCCCTTCGTGCACTTCTCGTAACGCAATCTGAGCTTCGTCACTCTCTAAACATCTAAGGAGGGTGCCATCTAGACCTCGTCGGTATAGGATATCAGCTAGGATAACGTATCGGGAGGATTGGCGGATGAAATTGCGGCGTTGGTTGTTCGATAAATCGGGAGGTAAGATGTTGTCGCGAAGGTATGTGAATATGGAACCATATAACTGGGATTCAGGACCAACAACACATATCATTTCCGTAAGAGTGATCTCATATGACGGAATCAGCAGGTTGTCAACTAGGAACTCATAACAGGTCTCATTTTGCGATAGGTCAATGAGTGAAGCAATTGTAGCCATGGCATCAGCAGCACGATTCTGTTCTCTTGGTATCTGCTCAAACTCTATCTTTGCAAAGTGTTGTTTCAGATCATCTACCAGTTGTTTGTAAGGCATTAGCTTTTCATCTTTTGTTTGATAATCATCAGTTGCTTGACGGATGACAAGTTGAGAATCGCCAAAAACACGAAGTTCTTGGATCTTCCACTGAACTGCAATTCTTAACCCAGTTGTTAATGCCTCGTATTCCACTATATTGTTGGTACAAGGAAATGATAAGCGGTATGACTTTGGTATAGAATCACCTTGGGGAGTTATAAAGAGTACACCCGCTCCTGCCCCATGCTGTGTGTATGAGCCATCAAAGTATAGTTGCCATGGCTTTGCAGGTGATATTGTTAGAATGGACTCATCTAGAAATTCTGACTGTAGAGGAGCATCATCTATCATGGGAGCATCTGCCAGTTGATCTGCAATTGCTTGTCCTTTTATAGCTTTTCTATCCACGTATTCAATGTCGAATTCACTCAAAATCATTACCCACTTGGCCAGTCACCCAGTAAGTGTAGCTTTGTTGAGCAGATATTTTAGTGGATCAATTCTGGCAATCAACTTGGTTTTGTGAGTAAGCATATAATGTCATAATTTTTGTGAAGCGAAGACCACAGCGAGACATGCACGCTCAATTGGTGTGTATTTGAGCTCATATCCCACCAATGTGCGACTGATATAGTAGACTGCTTTTTCCTTGCCGTCAGGTATTTGCTGTGCTAGTAGTGCCCCCAGTGCTGTTGGAGTAGCTGATATGTAAAGTAGCAATGGTTGATCCGGAATTGGTGGCATCAAAACTGGCGGGTTCAAAAGATAGTCTTTAAGTGCCTGAAAAGCCTGTTGACAGTTCTCGTCCCATTTGAACTTAATGTTTTTGTGTAGCAGGTGCTGGAAAGGATTGCACTTATCTGCAAGTTGTGCTATGAATCTTCGTATGGACTGGAGTCTCCCTTGTAAAGACCGAAGTTGACTGATATTCTTGGGTGGCGGCATGTCCAAGATAGCCTTGACTTTTGCTGGATCCGCTTCTATTCCTCTTTTAGACACAATGAATCCTAGGAGCTTCCCGGAGGTTACTCCAAAGACACATTTCTTTGGGTTTAATCTTACCTTGTATTTTTCCAGCCTATCAAAAGCAACTGAAAGTATGTCCAAGTGTGTATTTCTATCTATTGATTTAACCAAAAGGTCGTCGACATAATCTTCCACCTTTACATGCATGAGATCATGGAAGATAGTAGTCATGGCTCGTTGATACGTGGCACCTGCATTTTTCAGCCCAAAGGGCATGACATTCCAGCAGAAGGTTCCCCATGGACAAGTGAATGATGTTTTATGTTGATCTTCAGGTGCAATCCTGATCTGATTATATCCAGAGAATCCGTCCATTAAAGATAACATCTCATGGCCTGCTGTGAGATCAACAATTAAATCAATGTTTGGTAATGGGAAATCGTCCTTCGGACAAGCCTTGTTGATATCCCTGAAGTCTGTACATATTCGGATGCTGCGATCTGGTTTGCTAACAGGCACTAAGTTGGAAATCCATTCGGGATAATCAATTGGGCGTATGAATCCGACATCTAGTAATTTCTCCAGCTCTGCCTTGACTAGCAATGCCACCTGTGGATGCATTTTCCTCAATTTCTGTTTTACTGGTTTTGCCCCCGGTTTGACTGTTAAATGATGCATTACTAAGTCGGGGTCTAGTCCAGGCATATCAGCATAAGACCATGTGAAGTTGACTTGTCGTTCCTTAAAGAAGCTTATGAATTTTGCTCTCTCGGCCTCTGTCAATGATTGAGCCAAAAATATGTTGTGTGGAACCTCTGCTGTACCAATGTTTGTCTTTATAGTCTCCTCTACCAACATGGATGATTTTTCCTCGTATGATGCTGGGAGAATGTCAAGCCTTCCATCTTCGGGCACCTCAGAGAGGTTTTCACCCTCAGATACGTCCTTTCTTTTTACTTTTTTAGAGTCAGAGAGCGCCACAGTGTGGTTTTCGCCATAAGACCCTTGTTTTGTCTTTATTTTCACATTTTTGCGACTAGAAGGCCCGACACCCTCACCAAAGTATGCCATGTTATTTAGCTCTATGGCGTATCCTGCTTTATGGTCTCCAAGAGGAAGATCTTCGCGAATGCCAAGATAATCAACAATAGCTTCGTCATTTTGAAATGTATCAATCTGTGGTGGTCCATCCTGATCCCAGTCAATGAGTTGGGGGTGAACGAGGGGAAGGTCTTTAGTGTTTTTAGAGTCCGCAAGGCTAATAGTGAAGATGTGGTTATATTCAGGTATGTCAAGATAGTCATCGAGGTCGTCAATGGCACTCTCCTCATCAGTGTCGATCGTGAGTGAGTCCAAATTATCATCACTAGTAGCACCCTCAGGGACAGGTGTCCTCATCCTATGTGATCTTGACCTAGGGCCCTGAAACGAAGCTTGTGCGGGATCCTTATGGGTCAGTTCTTGACCAACTCTGAATTTCTTGTAAAACTCCTCCTCCTCTGTAGGTTCATCTGGCTCTCTAAATGTCTCATTGAGTTCATAGTCGCTGGAGGATTTGTCTGAACCCCATTCCCACTCATTGGAGTCTGTGGAATAATTATCCTCTTGTTGAACTTCAGCCACTTTGACTCGCCATATCTGTTTTGTTCTCTTGTTTTGAATCTTGGGATTTAGAAAACCAAGCCCCTTAGAGCATTCCCTTCTTGTAGTTAGCTCAGGTTGTAGAGGTTCCATGACACCTTCTTTGCGTAGTCCGAGAGGACTTTTTCCATCATACCCGAATCTCTGCAGAATTTTGAAACCTTTACCATAGTTTTCACAGGGTATTATAATTTGATCATGTGTATCATCTTCAGCGTCCTTATATAGCATTTTATATAAACTTTCTTCCTCTAGTTCGCCCCATTTTTGAAAGACGGTAGGATCCCATTTGAGGAGCATGATGGAGATTTGCTTATTAGGATGTGGTCTCCCATATTCCTTGGGGGAGTTCATGACTTGTCGTAAGAACATTGTTTGATTCAGAGTGTATTCTCCCATGCCTTTGTCTTGAAACTTGGCTCTAAGTTCACCTTGTTTGGATGTCGAGGGCTTTAATGACTCAGGATCAATATATGCTGAAGAAGGAGTAGCCTCACGATTGCTGGGAATGATAATCTCAGTATGTGATCTCAAGTTATTGCAATATATGAATGGATTTGGATCACCATTGACCGTTACCTCGACTCCATTATGAGGAAATTTTATGCACTGATGGTATGTTGATGGGACTGCTCTCATTTCATGAATCCACGGACGTCCTAGCAATATGTTATATGTGAGGTCTAGATCCAGGACTTGACAAATCACGTCCTTTGTGACTGGCCCTATTCTTAGTGGTAAGATGACTGTGCCCTTGGACGAACGCTCTTCATCATCATAAGCCTTAATAGTGATTTGGTTAGTAGCATTCACAGCTTTGTCAGAATATCCCAATTGTCTGATGGTGCTCAATGTACAAATATTAAGACCTGCTCCTCCATCTATCAGGACTCGTTTTATTCGGTGTTTATGTATGAAGGCTTCAATATGTAGAGGTGCATTATGAGGCTGACTTATGGAGGCGTCATCGGCTTCTGTGAATGTGAGGGAGTGTGGAACGGATAGGTATCCCACCATGGCTTGAAACTGGTCCACGTTTAGATCAGTAGGGACAGCAGTATCTCTCAAGGTTTTGTCAAGGACAGCTTTATGTGCAGGAGATATACGTAAGAGCTCAAGAATAGAGATGAGTGCGGGTGTTTTCCCTAATTGCTCTACAAGATCGTACTCAGGCTTAGTTGACGGAAGATTGGTATTCTTAGAAGAGGTTCCTAGCAATGTGATCTTACCTTGACGGGTTGTAACATGACATTCAGAGGTAGCTTCGGATGAAGATCCCACACCTTTTAAGACAATTTTAGGTCGCTGAGGAGGATTCTCAGGATTTTTATTTTTGATAGTAATGGTAGAAATATGATTGTCCATTGAGATGTGATTAATAGTGGAATCATAATTGTAAGATGTTCTGGTGTAATTGGCTTGATCATCTGTGACTTTGCCTTTTCCCTTGTCATGTTTTGGGAATGGTTCCTTAAACACCTCATGCTCTTGGTTAGATGAATGTCCCTCAATCTCAATATCTCCTCTGTCAATGAGATCTTGTACAATGTTTTTCAATCGATGGCAATTACTTGTCTTGTGACCCTTGCTTTTATGAAATTCACAATATTCATCATCATTCCACCAATTCGGTTTTACCTTTGGTTCATATGGAGGAAAATCTGGGACCGTGATCACTTTGTTTGCTACAAGCTTTTTGAATACTGATTCAAGTGGTTCTCCCAATGGAGTGTACTTCCTTCGTGGTTTAGCAGCCGTTTGATTATTCACTTGATTGTTGGTAGAATTTGATCCAGAAAAGATGAACTTTGGTCTTACTGTGTTGGCATCAACAACACCATCATTAACTGTGTTCTTGTTCTTATTCCAAAACTTTGGTTTGTCCTTTCCCTTAAAGTCCTCTTTGTTTTCTTTGAATAGTTTGATAACTCCTTGTTCAATCAAGACCTTTTATGTTGCTAGGCCCTTTTCAATGACATCCTTAAATGTAGACAAACAAGCTTTTCTGAGATCATAACCAATAGCCTTGTTAACATTTTGTGTGAACATTTCCACCATTTGTTTTTGCGGGATTTCACAAGAGCATCTGCTAGCTAAGTTTCTCCATCTTTGTAAAAATGACGCAAAAGATTCTCCTTCTTTTTGTTTCGTATTGCACAAGGTAGTAACTGAGACATCTGTTTCAATGTTGTAAGAGAAATGTTGAATGAATGCCTCTGCCAAGTCGCCCCATGACTTAATACCAGGAGGTAATTGAGAAAACCATTCCATCGCTTGATCTCCTAAGCTCTGTGGGAACAACCTCATCAAGTATGTTTCTTCTGTTGCTACCTCAATGCAAGCTGTGAAGAATTGTCTTATGTGTGCCTTGGGGTCTCCTCTCCCTCTATATTTGTCAAATTTCGGTGTTGCAAAGTGCGGAGGAAACGGAGGCATTGGAATGCTCTTATCAAAGGGATAAGGGCATATATCTCTCATAGTATATGTGGGTTTTGATGTGCCCATGTCTTCCACTTTCTTTTGTAGATCTCTAATTTGTTGCTCCAAATTATTTTTGGGAGGAGATGGATTTCTTGTAGCATATCCCATGTTTGAAACACCCATTTGAGGAGGAGCTTGTTGCATATATGGATGATACTGATCGTAGACATGTCCATATGGAGGTCGATATTGTTGCGACATGTATGGAGCGCTTGGCATAACTTCTTGTTGAGGGACCCCATATCTGTTTTGTGTATATAAACCATATTCAATGGGCCTTTCATTTTCCATTGTGTTGCCCCCAATTTTGGCATGAGGTCTTCTTGTATCAAAATTTTGAGGAAGTCCTTGAGTATCCATTTGTCTTGGTTGACCCATATCTTGAGCATGTGTTTGAACATAAGGCCTCCATGATGGTCTTTGAGTGTAAGTATCATGCATTTGAGCTTGTGTATGTGGGATTGCTGGTTTCTGAAGCAAAACTGATGGTGACTCCGGCATCATATTATTTGGTCCTCCACTATTAGGTTGAGTTTGTTGTGAAGGTCTACTTTCCATAAGTTGAGATAAGTCAAAATCATGTGGTATTTTAGCTCCACTTTGTGCCATCATGTTTAGAAAGTATTGACGATCTCTCCTCATTATCTCTTCAACCAATCTATTGAATTGAGGATCCATTATAGATTCTTGTATGTCTACTGATAGTATTGAAGAATTGTCCACATTATCATTGTGTGTAGCGTTGTGTATAGCGTTTGCGCTTTCCATATTTGGATTGTGTCTATAAACATTCATGTCTGGTAATGTAGTGTGCTCAGGATTGTAGAAGACATCATTGTCATACTCATAAGAACTCATGTTTACGGGCCCTTGAGCTTCTTTAGCTTTTCTCCTAGATTTTTGAAGACGGGTTTCAACCATGAACTAGGTGTTAGACCAATATGTGAGAGACTAGACGAAAATGACAAGAGTATGTAAGACCAAGAGTTGTATGGAGTGTAAATGAATCTGAAGTTTACTTGCAATGTCCAAAGTGTAAGACCAAGTATGTATGTTGTAGAGTAGGTGTGACTTCCAAAGAGAGGATAGTTTCTCTTGATGAGGTAAGCTGACCTTGACTCTAAGTAAGACCAAATGAGACCCAAAGGTAAGAAACCTTGATGAGGGACCACTTAGCAAAGTGTTGTAGTATGTAGTGTGTTGACAAAGTATAGTGAGGACAAGCAAGTGACCTTTTGACTCAAGTTTAGACAAGTATGAATGTGAAATGAGGTATGAAGCAATGATGGACTGTGTAAGACCTTAGAACAGGCTGAATGCTAGATGAAACCTGAAGAGATAACCTAGGAAGCTCAAGTGTGCTGAAACTGATTTCTTTGTTTGCTTGACTGTTAAACTTTTTTCAAATCCTGACACAGACGCCTCTGTATACTTCACAGACGCGGTTTGAAGACACAGACGCTATTCTGTTTGACACAAACGTGATTCTGAGATTTCCTGTTGATGTTTGCTAAGACTGTAACAGTTTTTTGCAATTGTGGACACAGACGCGCCTGTATACTTCACAGACGCGATTTCCAGACACAGACGTGTCTCTGTTCGACACAGACGCTGATAAAAACACAGACGCTATTCTGTACTTCACAGACGCGTTTATCAGACACAGACGCGATTTTAACAGACACAGACGCGTTTCTGTAACCTTAGTGCAATCTTTCCTATCTGTGAATTTGTTTTGCTGTGACCAAATCTGATTTTTCGACTGTTTTTCGTGACAAGAGGACACAGTGTTGATGACCCAATGTTTGCAGACTGTTTAGACTCCAAAAAGTGTGTTGTTTGATGTAAAAAGTTTTTGCATACACTTGAAGACACAAAAGACACAATGTTTTGCTGTTTTGTCTTGATTGTTTGAATGTTTATCATAAGTCAAGCACAATTCTTATGGCTGGCCAGGACAATAATTGTTGATCCCACATGGGGTTTTACCCCCGAGGCTACGCTATTCAGAGCGGATACTTAGATGCTTGACCTCACTGGCTCCACCCTCGGCACTCACTTCTCGGGTCAGCCAAGCATCAGTCCCCATGAAAACTCCCCATGGCGAACTTTGTATCTCTACTAAGAACCGTATGTGTGTGGGCCGCTACCAGAGGTCCGACCTCCTGCCTCAACAACTAGAAGGATTTGGGCATCTAAAACAATGAGGTACTAGTAAGGGCATCCGCTCGTGTGGCCATACATGCGGCACTTTCAGCTCTGTAAATACAGAAGGCTCCCAGCCGGTAGGGGTTACGCCCTACAAATGATCAAATAAATTTGATCAAACGGGTTTATGGGGAGACATAGTGTCGGTATGAACTAATCAACACACGTTATTCATAGTTTTCACCATGAATACATTTGATTATAGTGGCTTGGAAGAAGATGGCTTTTCTTTTGCTACCACTTGGGTCGTTCTCTTCTCACTAGTAGTCCTAATGACCACACGGGAAGACAGGCCCTCTAAAGAATAAACAAAAAGAGCCTATTGCTCAAGACACAAAAGACAATGGTTCAATTTTAGTGCACCAATTGAAGTGTTTGCTAAGCTATGAAGACAAGGCACACAAATAAAATTACAAAACCCTAGCTAAGGCCCTGCAACAAAATTGTTAGTAGTTTGGGTTGTTTCAAATGATAACCCCTTCCTGCAAGCACACAAGTTAGGTAAATTTTAAGAAAACCCAAAAAGACTTTGTGAAAAGGGGCCTTCAACAAAAACGTATTTGCCTCCAAAGCAAGCTGCACAAACCAGGTTAGCTAGATCTGCAAAGGTTAGCCAAAAATAAACCAGATCTGAAACCCTAAGTACAAAATCCGAAAAGCCGAATCGAAAAACTTGAAAAAAATTTGCAAAACAGAATGCACAGACGCTGTTATACCAGACACAGACGCGTCTGTCCTACACAGACGCGGTTCTGTGATTCGCAGACGTGATTTAATAACACAGACGCCTCTTTATTCTGCAGACGCGATCAGATGGTTCACAGACGCGATTAGGGATCACAGACGCGACTTTCGGAAACCTGCAAAAAAAAAATGACAGAAACACAGACGCGATAAAAGATATCACAGACGCCTCTGAAATACAAGAACGCGATCCGAACACTCGCAGACGCGGAAAAAAACCTAAAATGTCGTCGAAATCGTCCGATCTGCAACTTCAAAAATGCAAAATCTGCAACAAAAATGTTAAATGCAAAGGGACAAGAGTCCCACCGGGCGTGCCAAAATGTATATGGTGAAAATGGATAGCAATAAACAACAATATTGAAAGACTAAAATGGATTCAACCACTAAACCCTAGCCTAACAATGAACAAAGATCCACCATAACATATGAAGATAACCTAAGACAATGCAAAATAACTCAAAAATCACAAAGATTATACCATCACATGTCCACTAGGGTTTTGATCTCCATTCTTCCTATCTCCATTGATCTTGTTTGATATGCTTGCTCTCAGATTTTTGTATGCACAAGAGCTCAACAAAGAACGGAATGTGGTTGCAAGTAGGATCGTAGTGTAGCCAAGTACTCCAAAATTAGTCATTAGGGTTTGTCAATGAAGAAAGCATCTCCTTAAATAGAAGACACAATAATAAATGGAGGGTTAAGATTGAGAGGTGTAAAAAGAGAGGTCGGCTAGGATTAGAGGGTAGGTATAAGAAATACCAAAATAATGAAAGAGGTAGGTAGTGTAGGAATTAAGAGATGAATGACATGTGTCATGTGTAGAAAAAGATAATGAATTAATTAAATAAATAAAGATTTATTTAATTAATAGAAGAAGTAGGACAATTAAATAAATAAAATATTTATTTAATTTAGGAAAGGGATAATTTAAATAAATAAATGTATTTATTTAAATGAGAAATAAGGCTAGAAGAGGATAAATGAATTAATTAAATAAATAAAAATTTATTTAATTAATAGAAGAATTAGGCTTAGATAATTAAATAAATAAAATATTTATTTAATTAGACATGACAATTTTGAGTGTCTACAGGAAGGACTCCACACCTTTGGTTGAAACTACTCACAAATTCACCAGGCTTGGGCCTACTCAAGATGAGTAAATGCCTCAATACCTACCATATACCATCCCATGACATCCTACTCCTAAGGGTTTTGGAATTGGTTCATTTATGGCCATTAGAGACTGGTCCAAGCATTGGTTTTTGGTTTAAACTCCAATTCCTTATACCTCCTTTAGAAACCTACCCCCTAGGCTAGTAGCCCTATTTAGCGATAAAATTGATCTTAACTCCAAAATGTTCCACACACTCATACAAAAAAATCACCATTTTAGATACCCTTTAGGGAGTTACACTTATCCCCAAAAATGTTTTATCAGATCTTCACTTCCAGGGTCTGAACCCCTTCGAGACCAAGAGACCTAATTAGGGCAATTAGCCCTATTTTACAAATCAACTACCAATTATTGAATTCAAAATGGAAAACCAACTTCATGGGAATGTGGGGGATGGTGAGTAACCTCCAATTTCAGGGTTGTACGCTTGGAATCCACTATTATAATGTTTTATGATGACTGTCCTAAATTAGCCTAAGGTATTCACATAGAGATGCATACCTAGTTTTGCTTTCTTCTCCACACAACCAAGTATGCCCTGCAAAAACCCATGAAAAATACTAGATTACATAGGCCAATCCTTCATCCCACCAAAGGAAGAATTTTCTAGTTGACTAGAATGCAAGATATGGCCATTTTCGTCTAAAACCCTCTCCAAACCCTTACTTTCCCGGTTACAGTCAGAAAAATGGAGGGTTATCACTGCGCAGACACAATCAAATCCTAATACCACCACCAAATAAAATATACTTCACATCTCTAACTACTCCATGAATTATGTGCCTCAATTCAATCTGTACAAGCACACGAAATTACTGCAAACTCCTAATTTCTTAGAAAACTTTAGTATTTCAGTGTTTTATTGCTTCTCAACTTCAAACCACAACATCAAAAACCTTGCAAATCATGTCCACAAGGTTTATATAACTCTCCAATGGTTTCCAAATAAATTTGGAGGAGGTTGGATCCGTTGAGAAGCTTCCCCCAACCTCATTTTGAAAAGTTGCACTTTTGCACTCAAAAGTTGTACTTTCAAAAGTTGCACTTTCAAAAGTTGCAATTTTGCACAAAATTTTGTCAAACTTTCTAAGGTGGGGATCCACACACTTGGATCAACTAAAACCCCCTAAAACATGTCAAAAACCTATCAAACACAAAACTAAACCTTCTACTACCCCTATTGACCACATTGTCCCAATTGGCTTATCAAATTGCCTAATTGGTGACATGGGTTTACATGGTGGGGTTTATTGAATACATTAAACAAAATTGCATAAACACAAGACACACTAAGACAACTACTATGGTCCTAATCATCATCCTCAGAGCCATGATTTTCTTGTGGATGAGGTGCACCTGCACCATACTCCCTAGGAGAAGAGATATCAAGCCCACTTGAGATCAGAGTTTGTAAGTCTGCACCATGGTTGGAAATTTGTTTATCTATCATCCAAACTACCTCAGAGTCTAGTTTGTCCTACCAAGCCACCTCTGATATTTCGCCAAGATCAAGGGCATAATGAAAAGTATAAAAGAGAGAGAAAATAATGACAAGAACAAACTGTATTCTCATCAATATGCAAATGATCAACTGGATTAACCAATACAATGAATATAGGTCTGCTTGTATAGGCAAGGCCATATGGATGTACGAGCACACAATGATGACATGTGGCTCAATGAGAAACAAGGGTAGGTAAGAAATACTAGGGGTAGGTAGGAGAAATAATATAATATTCCACAAGAGGTGGATGACCCATAGAATGTGGAGTGTAACAACAAAATAAGACCACAAAATGTGGAATTTCTCCTACAAGCTATATCCCTATGTGCACACTTCCCTAAGTGTCTCAAATTCAAACTACGAAGAGATTCATTATCATAAGTTAACTTAAGTAAAGTGTAATAATATCCATAATGAATATTTATTTACACCAACACCCCCCCCTTAAGTGCAACTTAGGGGAATGAAGACTCAAGTCAACAATGCAAGATGGGTCTCGGCTACCAAGCCATGATAGGTACCCATGTACAATATGAAAATGCAAGCAAAACTATGCAATGCAATCTCTCACAAACGGAGAAAGGGAGAAAACCCAGTGGGAAAATAACTCCCCCGCAAAAGAGAGATGAATGTATAAAAGACTCTCAAAGAAGAAGGACAAAACCTCAAAGAGGAAAAAGTCCCCCCATAAGAGGGGAAGGAGAAGTCAGTTGACCCCCCCTAATGAGGCATTATGTACCCCCAAGAGAGCTCGTAATTGTTGGAATTTACTCTCAGTGAAAGGTTTGGTGAATATGTCTACAACCTGCTTTGTTGTAGGACAATACTGCAAATCAATGACCTGCTCCTGAATCAGCTCTTGAATATACTGCATATGGATCTTGATGTATTTGGTCCATTGGTGTTGGACCGGGTTCTTCGAGATTGCAATAGCACTTTGATTGTCACAATGTAGAACTGTCGGTTATGGATTGGTGAACCCAAACTCTGTGAGAATCTGCTGAAACCAAATGGTCTTAGTTGCTGCGTTAACAACTCCTCGATACTCAGCCTAGGTCAAAGAGAGAGCAATAGCATGCTTCTTCTTTCTATACCAACAAATGGGTCCTGAACTAAGGTGAAAACTATAACCTGAAGTAGCATTATGATCATCAAGATCGCCAGCCCAATCATAGTCTGTGTAACCAACCAAGCGCCTGTGCCTACTGCATAGTTAATCCCATAGTGATGTGTACCCTGGATGCGTTTGGTGGCTTTCCAATGAAGCTCATGTGTTTCCTGCATGAAGCGGGAAACCATGCCATTTATAAATGAAATATCAGGGCATGTATGAGTCAAGTAGATGAGATTACCCATAAATTGATGATACAATGTGGCATCAACTGGTGGAGAAGAGAACTGAGCCTCAAGCTTGACTCCTGAAAGAAAGGGAGTCAATGTAGGCTTACAATCAGCCATATGAAAGCTTGTAAGTAGATCAAGAGCATCCTTGGGTTGCAATAGTGTAATCCCAGAAGGTGACTATGAAATCTCTATCCTGAGAAAGTAGTACAAAAGACCCAAGCCAGTCATAGCAAATTTGTCATGCAAAGCAAATTTGACCCTGCTAATGATGGATGCAATGCTCCCTGTAATGATCAAATCATCAACATAGAGCACAAGTATCAAGTGAGAGTCATCTTGTCACAAAATGTCGACATTCGGATTGGAATGACACCTGGTGAGCCCTATTGAGAGAAAAAAGGAATCCATCTTGGTGTACCAAGCCCTGGGGGCCTGCTTGAGGCCATAGAGAGATTTCCTTAGTCTACAGACCAAGGAAGTATCCCGGATGAAACCCTGTGGTTGCTCCATATAAATCTCCTCATCAAGATCACCATGAAGAAAATAACTCTTCATATCCATCTAATGTACAACCCAATGATGAGCTACAACAATAGAAAGTGTCAAGCGAATGGATTTCATCTTGGCTACAAGTGAAAAGGTGTCAGTATAGTCAACACCTGGAACCTAAGAGAAACCTTTCGCAACAAGCCAAGCCTTATACTTATCTACACTACCATCTGCTACAAACTTGGTCCGATAGATCCACTTACATTGAACCATCTTTCTCCTTGTAGGGAGATGCACTAAATCCCATGTGTTGTTCCTCATCAAGGAACTATACTCTTCCTCCATAGCTTGGTCCCACTCAGGAACCCTTGATGCTTCCCGAAATGGCTGTAGATTGGAAGCAGTAGCAATGAATGCATGTGGAAGATCCTGATGCTATGATCGAGTCCTCTATGCATCTAAAGGATCTCCAACAAGAGAACTCGCAGACTCAAGTGTTTTTCGAGCCCAAAGAGGTCTAGGTGGAGGTGGAGAACGAGGCTCCTCAACTACAAGTGGACCCTGCGGAGGTGTAACTCTGCGATTCGGAGTTGAAGGAGTCTCACAATCTGAATCACTAGCATCACTATCCACAATGGAGGAAGGTGGAGGAGGTAGAGAGGCTAATCTAGGAGAGCTTTCCTCAAAGTGAACACTCCTCTCAATGAACACCTCATGTGTCTCAGGATCCATCAATCTATATGCCTTAACACCCTCAGGATATCCAACAAATATGCAAGGTCGACTCTGAGGTTCCAATGCCTTACGTTTTTGAAGAGGTATGCAAGCCCATGCTGGACACCCAAAGACTCTAAAATGTCTCACAATCGGTTTCCTTCTAGCCCAAGCCTCAAAAGGAGTAATACCTTGCAAAGCTTTGTGAGGAACCCAATTATAGATGTGTGTGGCACAACTGATAGCCTCTGCCCAAAAGGCGGGATCAAGAGAACATGTATGTATCATACAACTAGCCATTTCTTTGAGAGTTATATTCTTGTGTTCTGCAACTCCGTTCTATTGTGGAGTGTATGCAACAAAATGCTGAAGATCAATCCCCTAAAATGTATAAAAATCCTCAAGTATTTTGTTCACATATTCCCTTCCATTATCTATACAAAGAATCTTGACCACTTTCCCAGATTGCTTCTCCACACGAGTCTTGAAGTCCTAAAATCTGTCAAATTGTTGGTATTTTGGTATGGTTTTGTCATTGATGTCAACACCTACTAAAGCACTAGCACTCTGGAGATCCAGCAGCATTCACTGGCAAGCAAGTAAATATTGCATAGTTACTGGTATATGGTTCACCGACAGGATATAATGATCACCGACACTTGGAATGATATGGAAGATACTTGGTAATGTCGAAGACATCGTGTGGACACTTTGTTTTGAAGAATTAATCATTGGTATATTCATATTTGCATATTTGCTTTTATAGGCAAATAGGTCCAGGGTTACACCAGCAGGTTTATCTTTTCCAGATCAGCATGGCACGCTATGGAGATGATTTATTATTATTGTAAATGCATTAAGATGACATGTTTAATCGATTATTGCATCGGATATCATATTGTTTGTAAAATGTTTTTATTGTAATATCTTGTAGAGCCGACCTACTAAAATTGGTCTTAGGTTATGGTATAAATGTAAGATCTTATTTGTAAGATCGAATGTGGAATGCGAAAAAGAATTGTGAGAAGGTATATGCGAGATTAAGCAGAGCTATACATGAAGACATCATTTGAAGGTGAAGCTAGGTTTTTGTAAAAGCATGTCAACATTACACCGGTACTGAATCCAACATATGAAGATGCTATTTTATGCAGTACATTCTTATTGGATTTAACCATCCAACTGTAGTCAGTGTGACTCACATTCTGTGATTGAGCAGTGAGCTCTAGGCTATTGGCCTTTCTGCATGTGCAGACCCCATTTATGTACACTTACTATCTGCAGTAGTATCATCTGATTGTGGGTAAGGTTTCCCACCGTGGTTTTTCCCCTTACAGGGTTTCCACATACAAACATTGGTGTTATGTGTTGTGGATGACTTTATGTTTATGTTTTATGCATTAATCTTTACCAGTTTAGCAATTAACTATTAACACTGTCTACCGACATACTTAACTGGTTTACCGGTATTAAGCATTAAGTTGGTTAAGTTGTTTTTGGCTTGAATTTATTTGACAACTGATTCACCCCCCCCCCCCTCAGTTGTCTCCGGGACCTAACATACTTCACACTTATGAATGAGAAAGTAGACCAAAGTGAAGCAGGAGTAGTCATCAATGAAGGTGAGGACATAGTGGGCCTTGATAAATGAAGGTGTTGGAAATGGACCTACTATATCGATGTGAACAAGTTGAATAACTTCTAAAGCTCTCCAAGCTTTCCCCTTATCAAACTTCTCCTCGGAATGCTTTCCCATCGAACAACCTGAACATACACCCTCTAAAAAATTTATTCGAGGTAGACCTGTGACCATGTCTTTAGTGCTGAGCTACTAAAGATAGTGATAGTTGAGGTGACCAAACCGCTCATGCCATAGCTTACTTTCTGAATTTGAATGAGTAAGCAAGGCCCTAGAAGGAGAACTTGGCACAAAGTGGGAGAATGGATAAACCCTTGAGTTGTCATTGACTTGTCCCACTGCTACCAAGGCATCATTATCAAGTTCCTTTACCACAGCTGAATTAGGTATAAACTCAACCTTTTTCGCATTCCCATAGTGAGTGATTTTGTAGATAGAGAGAAGGTTGGTAGACAAGTTAGGAACATAAAGAAAATTCTCAAATGTTCCATCATCCATGTCAATTGAACCTTTCCCTTCAACCTCGACTTGTGTATCATCACCTATGTAAATGTGAGGTACCTTAGATGGCTCCAATGAAGAAAACTACTCCTTTGTAGAACCCATGTGATAAGAGGCACCCGAGTCAAGTATCCACTATTACGAAGAACCTGTTGTAGCCACAAATGCTTTCTCTTTTCCCTTAGACTATGAGGAAGAGGAAGGAGATGAATCCTTATTTGTGTAGGCAGATGGCATGTTGATGTTGTTTTTCTTAAGAAGATTTGTCAACTCATCAACTTGCTTGGTGTGGCATCGATGCTCATCATGACCATACTTCTTGCAATAGCACAAGTTGGTTTATTCTTCTTAGGTGGACTCCCCTTCTTGTAAGAGGATGAAAAATTGTCTTGTGATGGAGAGGATGATTGTCCTTAATCCTGTTGTGGCTTTGACTTAGATTACTTCTTCTTGTTGTTGGAATCTTTGCCTTGACTCCCTTGATTAGCCACCAAAGCTTTGGACATTGAATACTTGAGAAGCCCCATGTTCAACAACTTAGATTGTTCCAATATCAACATTTATGTGAAAGCATCAAATGATGGCATAATGTAGGAACTCCCCACTGTCAAACAATGAAAGCTAGACACAAATGCTACATATTCTAGTGCAATCTTGTCCAACAAGTTGAATATCAAGTGAGCATCCTTTTTGTCAATTCCACAATCCTTAAGCTTTGCTCTTAACTCATTTGCTTTGGTGACATAATCTTAGATTGTATCAAAACTCTTGGGATCCAATTTGGTGAGCTCATTGTCAATCTTGTAACCTCTTATTTCATCAACTTGACCATTCAATTTCTAAAACATATCCCAAGCGTCTTTGATTGTTGTACACTTCTCAATGTGAAAAATGAGGTCATCTAATACATACTTACGCAAAGTTCCAAGAGCCATGCAATTCTTAGTGAGCCATTATAACTGAGAATTGGGATCAGCCTTAGGATCAAGTGGTGCTGCTATTATTCCATCTGTGTAATGTGTGAGACCCTTTTCCATTAATTTGCTCCATACTTTAATTTTCCATGATGCATAATTATGTGGAGTTAAAGGTGGAAATTTATGAGGACTCATTGACACAAAAATTAAAGAGCACAAGGAAAGAGAGGCACAATCACACAAGAAACCCCCCCAAATTCACTCAATCAAAGAACCCCCCCAAAAAAGATGATTTGGCAATTTATACTTAGTGCGTGTACAATGGGCCACTTGCAAAAAATGGAAAATTGGAATTCTGATTTCAACTTTACAACTGCCTCAATAAGGCCAAAAGAGACTCAAACTAATAATGCAAGAGATATAAACTAAGATCCAAGAAATTTACAAGTACCAAATAGGTCAAATAATTATCTGAAATTACAATTTCCACTCAAATCTCTAAAATCTAATCATATATTATGAAAGTAGACAAAAAAAGATGCACTTTTTAAAAAAAAATGGCACAGAAAAATGAGGTCGTATGACCCCAAATGAAGCCTCTGAAGTTGCAAAATTAGGGATTAGATAGGTACAGTCATGAAGATCTACAATTTTTGAAAACTCCGTCCATCAAAATCATAAAATTATTCCACCACTACGAAGAGCACAAAATTATAGCCCATTTCAAAAAAAATTGCACCAAAAAAGGAGCAAAAATGAGCAAGATATGGCCATTTGAAGTTGAACTGCAAAATCAAAAAGCTCAATGAGAGGGGCCTGCAAAGTTTTTGAAAAATGATGGCATCAACAAATTGCAGGGTTAAATTTGATGGTTTTATGACCGTCAAAATGGTCATCACACACCTAGATCAAGTTGATTGTGCGTTGCTGACTGGGCGCTGACTATGTGTGCTGACTGGGCATAAGTTAGATTTTCAACTGGAAAATTATTTTTTCAGAATTTTTTTTTTTTTTTTGAAAAAAAATCCGAAAATTTCATACCATGCCACCTGAATTGGGCAAAAGATTTCTCTAACACCCAAAATCTGACTTTCGCCAAAATAGGTTGAGTTTATACTCATTTTTTTATGGAAATGGCCTCTCGAACGTAACCGTGATGTCCAAATTGTTGTACAACGCTCCCCCAAAAAATAAGATCCCCAAATCCAAAAATTGAAGCCTCCAAAATATCTCCAAAAGACTAATCAATGAAGCACTATAGGCTCTGATACCATGTGAGATTTTGCCAAGATCAAGGGCACAATGAAAAGTATAAAAGAGAGACAAAAGAATGACAAGAACAAACTGTATTCTCATCAATATGCAAATGATCAACTGGATTAACCAATACAATGAATATCGGCCTGTTTATATAGGCAAGGCCATATGGATGTACGAGCACACAATCATGACATGTGGCTCAATGAGAAACAAGGGTACGTAAGAAATACTAGGGGTAGCTAGGATAAATAATATAATATTCCACAAGAGGTGGATGACCCACCGAATGTCGAGTATAACAGTAAAATAAGACCACAAAAGGTGGAATTTCTCCTACAAGCTATATCCCTATGTGCACACTTTCCTAAGTGTCTCAAATCCAAACTACGAAGAGATGCATTATCCTAAGTTAACTTAAGTAAAATGTAATAATATCCATAATGAATATTTATTTACACCAACACCACCAAGTACTTAATGTACTCCTTGTTCCTTGTCTTCTTTGTGACTCTAGTGTCTAACACTTTGCTCAACTTAGGTGATTCATGCCTTGGAATGTCATTGTCTGCTACAACCTACAATGGTTCCTCGACTTCATTGTCACTACCTTTGGAAAGTGAAAGATCAAACACATTAAAGATGGGTGATAATCCAATATCAAGAGGAAGTTTGATTCCATAGGCATTTTGTCCACACTTCTTCAAAATCTGACATGGTCCAATCTTCCTCTGCATGAGTTTGGTGTGCTTACCCTTTGGGAGTCTCTCCTTCTTCAAATGTACCCATACCAAATCCCCAACACTAAAATGTACATCCCTATTTTTCTTATCAACATAGGCCTTGTACTTTTTTGCAGATTGTTAAAGATGAGACTTCACTTGGTCATGTACCTCCTTGATGGGTGATGCAAAAGCTTCACCATCTGCACTAATGGTCTCTTCTTTGGGCAAATCCCTTAAATCCAATACTCCCCTTGGGTGGATGCCATACACAATTTGGAAAGGAGACTTTCCTGTGCTCCTATTTATAGTGTTATTGTATGAGAATTCTTCCTGTGAAAGTATATTGTCCCATTTTTCTCCATGTTTCCTTGTCAAACACCTCAATAGGTTCCCCAATGACCTATTGACAACTTTAGTTTGCCCATCCGTTTGAGGATGGTAGGCTGATGAGAAAGCTAGGTTAGTTCCCAACTTCTTCTAACGGGTCCTCCAAAAGTGACCTATAAACTTCACATCTCTATCTGAAACAATATTTAGTGGCAATCCATGTATCTAGACTATTTCTTTGAAGAATAGGTCTGCAACATATGAGGCATCACAAGAAATATTACATGGCAAGAAATGAGATATTTTACTAAACCTATCCACCACTACAAAGACACTGTCAAATCCCCTCCTTGTCCTAGGCAGACCCAACACAAAATCCATACTTATGCTCTCCCATGGTCTAGAAGGAATGGGTAAGGGCTGGTACAAACCTACATTAGTGGACTTGCCCTTGGCTTTCTGACATATTACACATGTTTCCACAAACTTCCCTACATCTTTCTGCAACTTAGGCCAGTAATAGTGTCTCTTCACAAGGTGTAGGGTCTTTTCAAGGCCAAAATGACCTTCCATAGCTCCACAATGCTTCTCCCTAATGATATTTAACCTCATGGAACACTTAGGAATACACAACTGTCCTCCTTTGAATAACAATCCATCTTGTATCAAAAATTTAGAAAACTCACATGATACCTCTCACAAAAAGTTTTGCATACCTTGTATATCTCTCCAGAGTCTTCATCAACATCATACATACTCTTCAAGGAATCAATGCCAATACTCTCCATCTTGATTTGGTTGACAGTTAAGACCCTCCTACTCAAGGCATCTGCAACTTTTTTCTTGACCCCCTTTTTGTGTTTGAGGCTGAAGGTGAAGGCTTGTAGGGTTTCTACCCACTTCATGTGCCAATGGTTTAACTTCTCTTAGCTATTTATGAAACTGAGTGTTTGATTATTAGTAGAAAACTATAAACTCTTTAGGAAATAGATAGTGCCTCCACTTCTTCAAAGACTATACTAAAGCATACATCTCCGAGTCATAAGATGAGTATCTCTTCTTGGCATCATTTAGCTTTTCACTAAAAAAAGAAATAGGCCTTCCCTCCTAACTTAGCACTGCCCCAACAACCATGTTGCTTGCATCACACTCCACCTGAAATATTTTGTTGAAGTCTGGTAAGGCAAGGACTGGTTGTTCTGCAACTTTCTTCTTCATTATTTTAAATGAATCATCTTCCTCCTTGGTCCAACTGAACCTACACTTTTGTCCTCCCTTTATGGTGTTAACCATGGGTGCACAAACATGACTAAATCCTCTTATGAAATTCCTATAAAAAGTTGCTAAACCATGGAAGCTCCAGACATCATTCAAAGTCTTAGGTGTTGGCCAAGATAGTATAGCACTTACCTTCTCTTGGTCCATTTTCAACTCACCTTGTGAGATTACAAAGCCCAAGTAGATGATATTCTCCTGCATGAACAAACACTTATCCAAATTGATCATTAGTTTTTCTTCATGTAACCTCTTGAGAACCATATCTATGTGTTTGAGGTTCTCTTCCCTTGTGTGATTGAAGATAAATATATCATCTAGATATACTATGACAAACTTGGCTTTAAATTCCACCAAGATCTCATTCATCAACCTCATAAAGGTACTAGGGGCATTGGATAACCCAAATGGCATGACTTTCTACTCATATAATCCCTCATTGGTTTTAAAAGTTGTTTTTCATTCATCCCTCAGCCTTATCCTAATCTGATGGTATCCACTTTTTAGATCCATTTTGGTGAAATATTTAGCATTCCCCAAGCAATCAAGAAAATCATCTATCCTAGGGATTATGAACCTATACCTTATAGTTATCTTGTTGATGGCCCTTGAGTCTATGAAAAGCCTCCAAGTGCCTTCTTTCTTGCGTGCAAGGACAACAGGTACTGCACATGGGATTAATATTTTGCCAATTAGTCCTGATTCAAGCAACTCTTCAATCTTCCTTGTCATCTTTGCATTCTAATTTGGAGTAAGTTTGTATGCTACTTTGTTTGGTAGGGTAGATCTAGGATCGGATCTATACAATGACTGATATCTCTCATCAGTGGTAGGGATCTTGGCATTCCATCTGAGATGATGCCTTTGTACTTCTCAAGCAACTATCTGACTGCAAGTTCTACGTGCTTATGTTCTCCTTCTTTATCTTCTGCAAATTGTTCTTTCTTTGTCACCTTGGGACTAGGCATGAGGGCATATAAAACTACACCTTTCTCTGCAATCTCCTTCATGAACTATTTTCCTTCCACCATCAGCACTTTGGCATCTTTCCCCTTTGGTTCCATCTCTTCCTCTATCAGAGGTAAGAGTTATATCACCTTACCATCCTTGGTGATTGAATAGGTGTTTCTCACCCCATCATGATGAGCTTTCAAGTCATACTGCCATGGTCTCCCAAATAAGAGATGACATGCATCCATCTTGGCTATATCAAATAGTAATCTATCCTTGTCTGATCCAATTTGAAACTCCACCCAAGCCTTCTCTTCTACCACTGCTTGCTAACCTTGGGTGAGCCATGAGACCTTGTAGGGGTAAGGATGAGGTAGCCTTCTAAGTTTAAGCTTTTCTACCATTTCAAGTGATACAAAGTTTCTAGTAGACCTGGAGTCTATCAAGACCTTACATAACTTTCCTCCTGCCTTGCAAGTGGTTTTGAAAAGAGATTTCCTTTGTGTAGGCTCCTTGTCAGGTACCTTCATGGTGGTTACTGCTCTCCTCATCATCAGAGCCTCTCCTCTTTTAGGGTAGCCATAGCTATCAGGAGCATTAACACTTTGATAGGTGTTTGTACTTCCCACACTTTGACAATCAGATTCCTGCACCAAATTGCTTCTCCTTTCTCCCATGGAGCTAGAAGACTTCTCCAGATACCTATTGTCCATGTTCCCTTCTTGGTTGTAGTTATAGCATCTAGGAGGTCCTCTGCCTTGGGATCTTCCTCTAGAGGATACTCATATACCCCTAAAGTTCCCTCTTGGATTCTAGCCCCCTCCTTGGTTGTAACTGCTCTTTCCTCTATTGCCTTCTTGGCTAGAGTCACCTTGGTATCCAAAACCATTTCCTCTACCTCTCAAAGGACCTCTTCCCCCTATTTTCTGTCTCCCTTTACCTCTGCCATTTTGTTCCTTCCTTCTCTTCAACTTCTCCTCCACCTTGAGTGCCAATTGAAACCACTTTTGGACTATCTCCAGGTTGTGGAGATTCAAATCTTCTTGGATTGCAAATCTCAACCCATTGAGATATCTTGCCACCTTCTCATCTTCACTCTCTTTCAGCTTTGTCCTCACACACAACTTCATGACCTCCTCTATGTAGGAACTCAGGTCCATCTCCTTCTGCTTCAAGTTATGTCTTCTTCTATGCAATTTGACATTGTAGTCCATTGTGACATAAGCTTCCTTCACCAAAGCCATCATATTCTTCCATGTAGCCACTTTTCTCTTTCCCTCTTTCACCCTCTCATCTTGGATGAAAGTCCACTAAGTCAGTGCAGCCCCTTTCATTTTGTATTGGGCCATCTTCACTCTCTGGTGCTCTGGTATGTCTTCACTTTCAAAAAAGTTGTCCAAGGAGTCTATCCACTCCATCACTGTATCAAGATCCATCTTTCCTGCAAACACTGGCAGATCCAACTTCACATCCATTGTTCTTCTCTCCATGGACTTGAGGAAATCCATTAGAGGCCTCTGGTCTATAGGAACCTATAGTTCTTCCTACCTAGGGATCTCCTCTTCTTCCCCTTCTTCAACATCTCTAGAGTCTCTCTCTCCCCTCTCCACTCTGTCCTTCAATCGGTCCATTTCATCTCTCAAGGCCTGATTCTCAGCCCTGACTGCTTTGCTCTCTTCCATCTGCTTCATCACTAGGACATTCATCTCATCATTAGTCATCCTTGTTGGTACATCTTGGGATCCTTCTTCTTCTGACATCTTCTCTTCTCTTTCTATCCAAAAGGACACTCCTATGCTCTGATACCACTTGATGCAGAGCCCTAACCACACACCTAAGGATAAGCCCAAACAAGGTTAGACTTCTGACCCCTCAAATTATCACAAGGGTCCTACAGGGAAAGACTCCACACCTTTGGTTGAAACTACTCACAAATTCACTAGGCTTGGGCCTACTCAAGATGAGTAGATGCCTCAATACCTACCATACACCATCCCATGACATCCTACTCCTAAGGGTTTTAGAATTGGTTATTTATGTCCATTGGAGACTGGTCCAAGTATTGGTTTTGGGTTTAGACTCCAATTCCTTATACCTCCTTTAGAAACCTACCCCCCAGGGTAGTAACCCTATTTAGCGATAAAATTGATCTTAACTCCAAAATGTTCCACACACTCATACAAAAAAATCACCATTTTAGATATCCTTTTGGGAGTTACACTTATCCCCAAAAATCTTTTAGCAGATCTACACTTCCAAGGTCTAAACAACTTGAAGACCAAGAGACCAAGAGACCTCATTAGGACAATTAGGCCTATTTTACAAAACAACTAACAATTATTAAATTAAAAATGGAAAACCAACTTCATGAGCATGTGGGGGATGGTGATTAACCTCCAATTCCAGGGTTGCATGCCTGGAATCCACCGTTATAATGTTTTATGATGACTGTCCTAAGTTAGCCTAAGGTATTCACATAGAGATGCCTACCTAGTTTTGCTTCCTTCTCCACACAACCAAGTCTCCCCTAAAAAAACCCATTAAAATCCTAGAGTACATAGGCCAATCTTGCATCCCACCAAAGGAAGAAACTTCTAGTTGACTAGAATGCAAGATATGGCTATTTTTGTCTGAAACCCTCTCCAAACCCTTACTTTCTAGGTTACGGTAAAAAAAATGGAGGGTTCTCACTACACAGACATAATAAAATCCTCATACCACCACCAAATCAAATCTATTTCACCCCTCTAACTACTCCATGAATTATGTTACTCAATTCAATCCGTACAAGCACGTGGAATCACTGCAAACTTATAATTTCTGGGAAAACTTCAGTATTTCAGTGTTTTATTGCTTCTCAAATTCAAACCACAACATCAGAAACCTTGGGAATCATGTCCACAAGGTTTATACAACTCTCCAATGGTTTCCAACCAAATTTGGAGGAGGTTGGAGCCGTTGAAAAGCTTCCCCTAACCGTATTTTGAAAAGTTGCACTTTTGCACAAAATGTTGTCAAACTTTATAAGGTGGGGATCCACAAACTTGGATCAACCAAACACCCCTAAAACATGTCAAAAACATATCAAACACAAAACTAAACCTTCTACTGCCCCTATTGACCACATTGTCCCAATTGACTTATCAAACTGCCTAATTGGTGACATGGGTTTACATGGTGGGGTTTAATGAATACATGAAACAAACTTGCATAAACAAAAGACATAATAAGACAACTACTATGGTCCTAATAGTCATCCTCAGAGCCATGATTTGATTGTGGATGAGGTGCACCTGCACAATTAAGGTTCCAATGCCTTGCGCTTCTTTGGAGGTGTGCATGCCCATGCTAGAAAACCAAAAACTCTAAAGTGTCTCACAATTGGTTTTCTACCACACCAAGCCTCAAAAGGAGTCATACCTTTCAATATCTTTTGAGGAACCTAATTTTTTATGTGTGTGGTACGACTAATATCTTCCACCCATAAATTTGGACCAAGAGAACGACCATGAATCATGCAACCAATTGTCTCCTTGAGTGTTCTATTCTTCTTTTTTGCAATATAATTTTGTTGTAGATTATAAGAAATTAAGTGCTAAATATTAATCTCCTCAAGAGAACAAAATTTCTCAAATTTATTATTCAAAAATTTCCTCCCAATGTCTGTGTGGAGAATCTTGACTTGCTTCTGTGATCGCTTGTCAACATAAACCTTGAAGGTTAGAAACTTGTCAAAAATTTCATTCTTGTGAAAAAGAAAGTAGACCCAAGTGAAGTGGAAGTAGTCATCAATGAAAGTGAGGGTATAGAGAGCCTTGCTAAATGATAGTACTGAAAATTATTTTGTTACATCACTATGAGCCAATTGAATAACTTCTAAAGCTATCCAAGAGATCCCTTTGTCAAACTTCTCTTTGGGATACTTGCCTATGGATCAGCCTAAACATACACCATCTAAAAAAATCTATTTTGAGGGAGTCTTGCATGATAATAGCCATAGAGCTAAGCTTATGAAGATAGTAGTAATTGATATATCCAAACTTCTCATGCCATAACTTACTTTCAGAATTTGAACAAGTAAGCAAGGTTGTAGAAGGAGAGCAAGGCACAAAGTGGGACAAGTAATAAAGCCAAGTGTTATGATCGGCATGTCCCATTGCAACCAAGGCATCAATCTCAAGTTATTTGACCACAACTAAATCTGGTATAAACTCAACATTATTTCCATGTAAAAATGAGTGATTTAGTAAATTGAAAGAAGGTCGATACTCAAGTTAGGAACATAGAGACCATTCTCAAATGTTCCATCATCCATGTCAACCAAACCTTTCCCTTCAACTTCTATCATCACCTATGAAAATGTGAGGTACCTTGTATGGATCCAATGAAGAAAGTTGTTCCCTTGTAGAACCCATGTGATGAGAGGCACTCGAGTCAAGTACCCCTTGTTGTGAATAACTTGTAGTTGCCACAAATGCTTGTCATTTTCCTTTTGAATGTGAGGAAATATAAGGATATGAATCCTTCTTCTTGTAAGAAGATTTTAAATTGATTTTCTTTTTCTTGATGATGTTTGTCAACTCGTAAATTTGCTTAGAGTGGCAACAATTCTCACCATGACCAACTTTCTTGCAATGTGAACAAGTTGGTTTCTCCTTGTTGGTTGCATTTTCCTTCTTGGAAGAATAGGAAGAATTGAATTGTTGTGGAGAGGACGATTGTGCTCTATCTTGGTGTGACTTTGGCTTAGATTGATTTTGGTTCTTTCCTTTGTCTTGATTCCTTTGATTCCCTTGATTAGCCACAAAAGCTTTTGAATTGGAAGACTTGAGAATCCCCACGGTGATCAACTTTTCTTTCTCAAGTATTGACATTTTTGTGAATGCATCAAATGATGGTGTAGTGAATGGAGTACCTTAAGTCAATTGATGGGTTTGGAAACTAGAAACAAAGGTTGTGTACTTTGATGGTGTTGGGAAAATGGTGTCTCATCCTTGCATTTACATGAGGTTACTATTTATAGTAAGTTTTCATTTTAGCACGAAATGGTGTGAAATTATCCCTGAAGCTTCTGGTTGGCTAGATAAGCATTCTGGTGAAGTTATGTTGCAAGATCATAGCTAGTTTTGAAGATATTTCATTTTTCATTTTGAAAGGTTTAAATTTGATTTTGATGGGTTTAGAGGTCCCAAAATACCCTCAAAAGTGGTAGTAAATGGCGCAGTGGTTTACAAGGCAATAGACCACTTTGTGAGCTTTCTGATGCTTCAAATAGTTCGTCAATCAGACACACAGTTCTCAAGTTATGGCCTCCAGAAGTTTGTACTCTTGAAATAGGAAATATAAAATACATCAGACACATAAATGAGATGTAAAAAGGGAGAGACATGTCTAAGGGCATCTAGAAGGGAGATAAGGTCTGCTACACCTTATTGGGTGGTTTTAGCCAATGGTTTTATAATATTCTTTGACGATTTCTTGTATTGTATCTCCTATATATGAGGAGCATGAGATAGAGGTTGTGTATAAGAGTCTTATGGCTATTTAGTTACCTCTGAATCTCTGATTAGTGGTACTCCTACGAAGATCTTTCTCTGCAAGTATATTGTAATCTATTTTGATTGTTGAATAATATATTGGGCGACTTTTAGAGTGTGGGGTTTTTCTCTCGTAAGGGTTTTCCCCACGTAAATCACTTTGTTGTGGTTTGAATGTTATTATATCTATTTCTATTTTCTATAACTATTGTGATGATCTGTAATTTTTTTGGCATTGCACTCCTCTCAAGGTTAGTGTAGGAAGTTGTTATGTTACTTAACTTCCTTACAAGTGGTATCAGAGCTTGATCACCTTTGGTTTCAATTGTGGGTTGTTCGGTTTTCTGAACTAATCTAGATTTGAGTGGAAGCTTTTGTAGAAGACACTTTTTTATCTTGTTGCAGGAATTTTCAAATGGCAAGTTCGTTAGGGAAAATAGAGGTAGAGAAATTTAATGGAACAAATTTTGAGAAGTGGAAGTTGAAGATGGAAGATCTACTAATAGATCGTTATCTATGGGATGTTGTTGATGTGAATGTCCAAAGGCCCTTAGATCCTATTGTGGTGGCTCAATATGATGTTATGGAACAAAAAGCCAAGTGTCTAATTAGACTGTGCCTGGTAGACTTTATTCTTATCAATGTCCAAGAAGAAAACACCGCAAAGAAGCTATGGACTAAGCTTAGTGAAATGTATCAAGTACAATCTTTATTAAATCATATTTTCTTGAGGAAGAAATGATATTCCTTAAACATGGAAGAGGGTGGATGAGTTGCAAGCCACTTGGAAGAATTCAATATGCTAGTGGATCAATTAGTATATGTCTGTGTTAAGATGAACGAAGAGGAGAAATGTCGGATCTTGCTTTGTTCTTTGTCTGATTTGTGGGATTCTCTTGTTATGGCTATTGGTAGCACTTATGTTCTTTTGAAGTTTGAATATGTGGTGGGTGCCCTACTTGGTGAAGAGATGCAAAGGAAGGTATCCCATAGTTTGAAGGAAGCCCTAGTTCTATTCATGGAAGACCTAAGGAGAAATGCAAGAAGAATGAGAAGCACGATAAGTCCAAATCAAGAGGGAGATCAAAATCTCCTAGAAAGTCCAAACTCATTTGCTAGAATTGTGGTAAACCAAGTCACATCCATAAGGACTGTAAAGAAGAAAAGAAGAAGAAAAAGAAGAATATTGATTCTGATTCTAAGTTAGAGAAGGAAGATGATGATGTATTTATTGCAGCTTTGGTGACTCATGCAGGTAATGATGTCTGGTTAATTGACTCAGGTGCATCTTTTCATATGACTTCCAATAGAGATTGGTTTTTTGAATATGAAGAATTTAGTGGAGGTAAGGTGTACTTGGGTGATGATTCGCATTTAGACATTGTTGGTTGACGTAAAGTTGGAATCATGTTTTTTGATGGTAGAATAAAAAAGATTAATGTTGTGTTGGATATCCTTGGATTAAAATGAAATATATTATCTATGAGAAAACTGATAGATGTGGGTGTGCAGGTAGCCTTTTATGAAGCAGGGTGTAAGATGATAAGGGTGCTATGGTAATTGCTAAAGGTATCAGGTTCGACACTTTGTATAAGCTAGATGCATACACAGTTGAGTGTAATAGCACTTCTGTAAAAGTAAATCCTGTGGAAGATTTGAGGGTTTCACCTTCAGTAGATAGAAATGACTTTTGGGCACCTAAGGGTGCTCTTTCTTCTAAAGTAAAGTTACCTGCAAAGAATACTATGTTATAGCACCAGAGGCTTGGCCACTTAGGAGAAACTGGTCTAAGGACCTTGAAAAATAAAAACCTTGTTGAAGGTTTGAATGACTGTAATCTTGACTTTGATTTCTGTGAGCATTGCATTTATGGAAAACAAAATAGTGTTTGGTTTTACTCGAGTTCTCATAAAACTTGTGGTGTTTTGGATCTTATTCATTCTGATGTGTTTGGTCCTATAGATGTTCCTTCGATTGGAAAATCCACATATTATGTTTCATTTATTGATTATTTTAGTAGGACATGTGTATATTTTCTAAAGCATAAATATGAAGTTTTTAGTCGATTTAAAGACTTTAAAGCAATGATTGAGTTGTAGACTAGAAAGAAAATTAAAAGTTTGAGGACTGATCATGGTGGCGAATTTTTCTCTAATGATTTTGATAGATTTTGTAAAGTGTGGCATTAACAGACATAAGACAACTCTATATTCTCCATGGCCAAATGGAGTTGCAAAAAGAATGATTAGGACACTGATGGAGAAGGCTAGGAGTATGCTGAGTGGTGCTAGTCTAGAATAAAAATTTTGGGTTGAAGTCATTGCCATTGTTTACTACCTAATTAATAGGTCTCATACATTAACCTTTGTTGATAAAACTTTTATGGAAGCATGGTCGGGTCACAAGCCTTCATTGAGTCATCTTAGAGTTTTTGGTTGTGAGGCATATGCACATGTGCCAAAGGAGAAGTGGACAAAGTTGGAGAACAAGGTTGTGAAATGTATCTCATCGGGTACAATTATGGTGTGAAAGGATACAAGCTTTGGAACCTTGTTGCACAAAAGTTAATTCATAGTAGAAGTGTTATTTTTAGAGAAATTAAGTCTCCTTTTGTTACATTGCAGCCAGAATAGACTAAAAAGGAAGATGTGATTCAATTTCCTTCTACACCTGAAAGAGTTGAATCAAGACTCCTAAATAGGCAAGAAGTTGAGGAGAGCTCGTCTAGCTCTGAATCTTCAGAAGAGGAGGAAGAACCACCAACTCATCTTGTTCAAAGGTTTACAAGACATAGACAACCACCTGAAATTTATATCCCCTGATTATTGGAGATGCTTTTTTTCTTTGAATACTAATGTGGATGGACCAAAATCTATAGAAGAGGCATTCCAATCAGGTGGAAACACAACAAGGATTGTTGCCTTGATTTATAGAGCAAAGGTTTAAGGTTTGGACAATCAGGCCAATATGTTATCTCCCACAACCACCATTAGGATTAATTAGGCACACTCAGATGTGTGAAACTAGGTGGAGTCGACACCCTATACCTACAACCTTGCATCACAAATGAACACATATAAATATAGCATATAATATATACACCCACACCGGTGAAGGGAAGTCGTGACATCATATGTCTATCTTAAGAGAGTGATAAGACACCATCCCCTCAAACCACAATCAGAACCAAACACATCATACATGAATCCAATCTCAAAACATATTTCAACTATCATGATCAATCACATCTCATAATCTAGCTAAAACCATTAGCACATGGGTTAGTAAACATAAATGATATGCATCACCTAGTCATTACTCATTCATAAAGGAACAATCAAAATCCATTGCAACATAAACATTAACATGTCATATATCAATTCTAAAATTAGAACAAGATCTTATAAAATAAACCATCACATAATGTAGCATCATTGAAACCACGTATAGAACCAAAGAAGTCACCATGAGTCCATCTGAAGAGAATCATTGTCTAAACATGGAAGGAGTATAAACCTAGCTTCAAAATTATTCTAGAACATAGAATCAACATCATCAAAGTAATCATAATGAATCTACCAATGTCAAAGAGAATATCAAGATAAAGAATAAAACAAGACGTGAGGAATATCAAGAGTGAAAACAACCCATTAATATCTAACACATCCAATCACAAAGGATCACTAGTACATTCGGAGCTGATTTCTGACGGCCGATTGTCGGATTTGCGACTAATTTTCATCGGAGTGCCGACAAAAGTAGCCGTCGAAAACTCATCGTCAAATTGGTCGATGATGCCTTGCCCGTCGGAAATACAACAATCCCATGGACTCTACCAACGGTGGGCATGAACGCTCTTCCGGTCAAAAAAGTCATCGGAATCAGTAGATTTCGTCGCAAAGCCGATGGCGATTTGGAACTTCGCACCGATGGTGATGCTGTTTGTCCGACGCTTGTGTCATTGGTCCATTCAGAGACATCGATGACCGTCTGACTACGAAGTGTCGTCGCACATACAACATCCTCATCAGATGTTTGTGTGGTTTGAGTCGGAAGTGCTACGACTCTAGAACATTTCACCGACGAGAACGTTGTATGTCCGTCGATTTCATCGTCAGTCGAAAGCTTGGTATTCGTCATAATCCCGACGATGATAATATTTTTATCAAAAAAATTTTATTATTATCCAGTCAGTGATATGCAAAGCGAATGATATTCTATCCCCATCACCTACCAGTAGGGGCATAGGTTTGAGGCTAATATGAGGCACATGGTTTCAAGCTAATATGATCAGGCGCACCATGGTTGAGATGGTCCAACTCCCTAGTCTCACTCTATGACTAAGCTCATGCCATATCTAAATGAAAGACATCTCAAATACATCGTCGGTGGAAAGCTGCAAAATGCCATTTTCATACATAAGCAAGACATACACAATTGGGCACAATCACCAAGAGAACGGTAAAAAAGTGTGTTTGAGATCATTGTCCTAATTGTGGTGTGGTCATGAAGAGATCACCATAAATTTGTCAAATAAAGGAAAGGTTGACAAATTTACGGTGATCTCTTCGTGACCACACCACAATTAGGACAATGATCTCAAACACACTTTTTACCATACTCTTGGTGATCGTGCCCAATTGTGTATGTCTTGCTTATGTATGAAAATGGCATTTTGCAGCTTTCCACCGATGATGTATTTGAGATGTCTTTCATTTAGATATGGCATGAGCTTAGTCCTAGAGTGAGACTAGGGAGTTGGACAATCTCAATCATGGTGCGCCTGCATATGTATATAGTTTTGTGTATTCATTAAAGATTTTCATTTAATTATGAGCATTTTGGTTAGGAAATTACGGGTGCACTTTACATTCTTGTTGTTATCCAATTCACTTACTTTAGCTCTGTTTCTTTCTTCAGATTTGGGGTCTAGAGCTCCTCCCTAAGTAGAGATTGTTGGTTTTGTCTCCCCTACTTTGGCTGGAGAGTTTCTTGCTATCTCTGGTAGTTTGCCCTCAGAGTTCAGCTTCTCTATTGGTCGAACTACTATTTTCCCTACCTTCTTCTCCAAGTGCTCCTCCTCTTGTTTCCAAGATTTTTCCTTTGCCTTCTACCCAATGGCCCTTGGTTGTGCCTTCATGCTCTCTTAATATCTTCACTGGGTTCTTGTTTCCTTCAAATGATGGCTTCTCTATGTTATGCAATATCCATCTTGGATCTTGCAACATCAAATTTTGGCATGGTTCAAGTAATGTATACGAGAATTAAAGGACAATGGAAACTTTTCCATTGAATGTAATAGATAGAAAGAAGGAAAGACTGTTATCTATGTAACATCTATTTGACAATTTTGGATTCATAACTTATGGTATAAACATATACAACTATGGTATATTGCAAAATGACATAAAAAAATCCATTTCATGTAATCAATAATTTTGTACAAAGGGGAGGATGCTAATCATGTCACCCTAAATATTCACAAACAAGTTTAGTGTTTGCAGATTATGTTTCATAGTCACAGGTTGATGGATCACATAGATCATTAATTATAGATTATTTCAAGTTGTTCATGGTTTATTGTCACCTAGTTTCTTACCTAATTTTGCATTGTTTTCTACTTTATTTCCTAACATTCATCTGCACTTGAGTCATTCATGTGTTGCTTCAGATATGTTGTTCATGATTTATCCTCAGCTTCCATGGTTAGTACCAATTTTGCATTTGATTCAACATAATTCCTAGTTGTGTATTGTACTTCGCACATCACACAAAAAGGGTTATTTTAGGAATTAGGATACGATATAGTATTTTACAGTCCTAATATCTAGGTCATTAAACTTTCACATATTGATGTATCTGAGTTAGTTATTTTATAATTCGATGTGTTCTTAATGTACCTAGTTTATGGAGTGATTACATGTTTGTTTGATTGGAGAAAATTAACCAGTCCAATTTGTAGTCTAGGGCTGTTATATTGTTGGTAATAGGGTTTGGTACATACATTGAATTAGAAACATTTTTTATTGATTAATATAGATTCTAAAGATATTATTTTATGAATTCTAGTGTCTTATTTAAAAAATCATACCAAGACGTATGTATTGGAGCCAGTGTTCTACAAGTACATTTCCTCCCCCAAAAGTGTTTGTTTTTGAAATGGGGATACCTTCAGAATACAGGGACTTGGATGGGACGTCCCCCTGCTGTCCCAGTACAATCCAATGCCATCATCTTTGAGACATCTCTAGGACATCCTTGAGATGTTTGAGGGACACCCAAGAGCATCCTGACCATCCCAACAACCCATAAGTGATTTTAAAAAATCAGAACTTTTTTTCAAACTCCATGCCCAAGGTCAAACTGTCACAACCTATGGGCCCCACCCAAACCCCACCAACTTTATAAAACTACCTCCTATTTTTGTTTCAACTCACAAAAACAAAGAGCAAGAAGCTGACAACTGTGAATGTGAGAGTGAGAGTTGCAGGTGCCAGGTGAAAAAGTGAGAGTGCGGAGCAAGAGGGTTGAGCAGAAGTAAGAAGAGAAGTGATGCCAAGTTGCCAATTTCTAATGGTCTACCCTTGTTTTGAAACCAATTTCTTTTGCACCTTTTCAACTATGCTTCTTGACAAACAGTTTACTTGAATTCTCTACTGCTAATTTTTAGTCTGTCTTTCTTGATTTTATGAATGCCAATGTTTGTTTGCTGATACTTTTGAGATGGCATTTTGGCAAACAACATGCATGCACTGAAAGGGTTTCAATTTGGAATTGATAGTGCAGATATCACTTTATAATAATCAAGATTTGCATTCACTGAAATGATTTTAATCAAATAAAGAGCAATATTCATGAGTTACAAGTAATAAAAAAACTTACAAGGATGAGGCATATTCATTACTTACAAGTAATAAAAAAACTTACAAGGATGAGGCACATTCATAACTTTTGCAGTCTCGCCTTGGATATCAACACTAGAAGCAACTCATATTGTTCGTGTATAGACAAGACAATATGGGAGTTCATTATACCTAGCAACTTGTGGTGTTTTTGTTCGTGTTGGCTTTGTTGGACCCTGCAATTAAGATTCAATATACATTATTCAATAAGATTAACTGTGCAACATAATGAAATATTGAAAATTGTGTTATCTTGTTGAGCTTCGCTTGGTTTCGAGAATAGTTTAATATTCTCTACTTAACAGGGCCAACCACGTGAAGGTGGAAGCTCATTTGGCCCCTCCCCCACCCTAACATCACTCTAAATTCTCCATTAACATCTTATAACATTCATTCAGTCATTCTTTCTACCATTAATAAAATATAGCATTCATTCATTAATATCACATAACGTTCATTAACACATAACATTGATTAACATTAATTAACAAACAACATTCATCAATATTAATTAACACATATCATCCATAACCATTAATTAGCACATAATTACATTCACTAACACATAAAAATCAGTCATTATCAAATAAGTTAGATTACAATCATTTCTTTTTTTGTTTTTTCTTTGAAGCTATGAAAAGACTAAGTGGAACATCGGTTTCTTCATCATTTCCGCCCTCTGCAAATGTTCTGCCAACTGCTCATGATCTCGATGTATGCCTAGTCCTATACTGAGGATGAGGACATTGAAGCGAAGGGGGGTCCTCTGCAATAACAAAGAAATGGGTTAAATTCAAAAAAAAAAAAATTATTATTACAAGTATTTCATTACTTTAGAGAACATAATTGTTGTTCTCTTTACCTGATGGGGCCACAACATTTTGTGTAGCCTCAACCTCAACATGTTGAACACCCTCTAGATCATCTGGAGTTGAAATACTAAAAGTTACATTAATGTTGAACACCAATTGCAATTATATTTGTTTAAAGCAATAACAGTGGTCCTCTTTACCTGAGTGGGGAACATCACGTTCTTGATTTTGTGTACCCAGATCATGCTCCACTTGCTCACCACCGACTACATGCTCTAAAATATTAACAAAAAAGGTTACATTACCACTCTAATTACAAATTAAGATGTTTAATTGTATTAATAGCTAAATAAATAAATTTGAATAGCAAATGAATACCTCCACTACTGGGATGCACATCCTAACCTTCATGTGCAGGTGGTGTTTCATGATTAGCAGGCTGCATTCCAATGACATGCACATTGTTATCATTGCTTTCTTATTTAAAACAAATATAGTCACTTTATGTTGGAAATCAATATCAATTAGATTATTGGTAAAGTATTCAAATTGAAACAATTTCCATTTAGCATATTTACCTGTGTGATGGATGCACTCAAATTTTGTGTATGCCCACTCAATTCTTGTAGCCAATTAGCCACGGCTGAATAGTCTTGCTAGTAGGCAATTCTCTTGTCATCTTCTCTGGGCGCTCTATTGAATTCAGAGCCCTGCATTTTTGCTTGGTACCGTGAATTTTGCTTGCATTGTTTGATAAAAAAAAAACATTTGCAATTTATTAATATTTTGATGCAATATTTCATTTACATGAGATACTTACAATTCGTGCAACCAGTTTCATGTAACCACCAAAGCCGAGTTTGTGTTGCCCATGCTTTTCTTGCCTTGCCTTGGTTGCCTTTGACGTGTCACTCAGTCTATAAAAAGTTTGAAATATGTTAGATTATATAAATATAAAGAGTAATTAATTAGTACATAATTACATTCTTAATAGTATCTCATACCTTCTTCTGGCGTCTAGTGGTGTATTTCCTTTTTTCCTTTCAATTCTCTCCTTGGCATCCAAAATCAGGTCCTTCCACTTCCTCTCTGGAATCATGGGGGGACGCTCGTACTTTAGGTTCCTCTCTAAATGGGTCCTGTATTGGTCCCACATACTTTAGATATGTGCCTGTTAGGATTCCCAAAGATACTGAGAGGGGGGGGGGGGTGAATCAGTATCTAACCGGTTAATGAATTTACTTGATTTAAAACATGTAAATCATATCAATACTGTGTACCGGTAAACCAGAAATAATGCAATAAACAAGATTAACAACATCCACATGAACAACACACCATAACACAGTAGTTTAACGAGGAAACCTGATGTGGGAAAAACCTCGGTGGGATTTGTGACCCACAATATTCACTTACTGGCCAATAAGGGAATATTATTGTTTTACAAGAGGGGCTTGCACATGCAGGAAGGCCAAGTGCCTAGAGCTCACTGCTCAATTACAAAGGAAGTCACACTGACTTACAAAAATGGATTATGCAAATCCAATATCTTATACTGCCTCAAATTAGCATCTGCTATGCCAGATCCAGTACCCGTTTTAGCTCTGCTTCATACATAAACCCTTAACCTATAATTCACATATTGGGTCTGCATAATTTCACCTATTATACTATTACAAAATGTTCTACAATGATCTCATACATATATGAGTCATATTACAACTCACCATGTTGGCTTACAATGATTTTATAATTAATTACAAAATATATTATCAACAAAATTCCTGTCGACCTGGGTGTCGGTATCCTTCCTTTCACTGTCGGTGTTCTATGTGTCGGTGTAGAGTTTGTCATGGCTGGTGAATTGTCTTGCCGGTATCATATGATTTCAAGGTTGCCATCAATGACAAAACCTTCAATCACCTACAATTTCTCATTAGAGTGTCCATTTGCCAACAATCTCCCCCTTTGGCATTGATGGCAACACTCATGAGAAAAATCAACAGGTGTCCAAAACTGATATCCAACAAGGTTTGCCAAAAAAAAAAAAAAGCTCCCCTTGAGCCAATGGTGTCATCTGCTGATCATTTTTCTCATTGCCTCTACTCCCCCTTTGACATCAATGAAAAAGTTTGCCATTCGTTGTCAGTGGAGTCTTGCCTAGATTCTTGTAACCAGTGGGTTACAATCTGAAAAATATTTGTCAAAATTAAATTTATCTCGTTGCTGAATGTTTTACTATCTTTTATAGCCTCTTGTCTCTGCACTGTAACGGTGAGTATGTGCATTTTCTCTTCTGGTGTCTTCAATCTGGGAACCAGAGCCTCAGATTTTTCTTTTCTCAAAGAAATAAGATACTCTAGTCTTGGACCAAGTCTGCATTTTAAGTCCTTTGCTTTGTCTTTTATTCTGTGTTTTTCCTTTTCCAGTTTCCTTATTTTCTCTTCCTGTTCTACAATTTTCTTCTCTAGTTCCAAAAATGAGTCTGATGTTCCAATCAGATTGTCAACAATATTATTGATCTTATCCTGTTCTTTTCTGATTTCTTTGTCAAGATCCTCTGTTAATACATCCATTTTTCAATTGTCTCTGTATAATTTCTTGAAGTCAAAAATGATTTCACCAAGTTTCGATAAAAGGGTGTCCATCTCTCCCTTGTTCTTCTTAACTATATCCTTAAAGAATTTTTCTTTTTCCTTAATCAATCTCTCCTTAAATTTATCCTCATTTATTTTGTCCAGTGTTATTAGGTTGTCGGTTATATACTTAGACAATGTGTCTAATTGGTTCAAAGAATCTTTGTTGTCTATGTTACACTTTGGAGCTATCATCTTCAAAATTGATAAAGTGTCATCTATAGCCTTATAGGCTTGTGCATTGCATTATGTTATTTTCTTTATTAAATCTACTAAGGCCTCAGTTACATTAGTAGGTCTGAACCTTGTCATGGTTGTACCAAATGATTGTCCAACAGTTTTTACAATCTGTAATTCGTCGGTTGTAGTTTTAACTTTGCTTTCCTCTTTCTCTGGAGGATCGGGTTTGCATTTCTACAAACAAAATTTTAGGCTTATCCTTTTGGGCCGGTGGCACTATCTCTGTCTGTACCTGTGAAGGAGCCTGTTGCTCTACCTATTTCTCTATATTGTCCACTATCGGTTTTACCTCTGTGCTGCCTGTTGCCAGTGACTCAATTGGTTTTTCAGTTTCAGTAGATGTCGGTGGCTCAATGGATGCATCAGTATGTACATCTATGGTCTTTGCCTTTCCAGTGTCCGGGGGTTCACTTGATTCTTCAGTTTATTTTAGTTCCCCAATTTCAATGTTTTCTACAGTAATATTTCCTTTTGGTGGCTCTATTGCCACATCTGATTGCTCAGTTGATTCCTTATCTACCACAATATTGACTTCCTAAGTGTCAATGTTCATTGTATATAACACCTCAAAATTAGGATTTGTATCCTAATGTGGTGTGTCCATACTCTCAATTGCCGATTGATTGTCTGTAGTATCTAGAGGCAGTGGGGGTAAGTTGTCTGTTACTTTTATACTGGGAGGTCCACCTACCTTACCTTTTCCTTTGTCCCTGTCCTTTTGATATACCTTGAAGGTTTTAGGTTTTTGATACTCTTCTTTTTTCTCTTTTTCTACCAAGAATATGTCCCATGCATCTGTTGTTTCCTCTGTTACCTCATTCACTCTTCCTGCCATCAATGCTACATGTCAGTGAGCAGTTGTGAATACTGACCGATTAGCCTCAAAGATTAATTGATCTATCTCCTCAGATGAGTTAACAGGATGCGCTGCAAGTAGTTTTTCAATCTTTATTTTCTTATCTAGCTCAATAATAGCTACTCTTCTAGCTTCTAGTCTGTTATATAGATCTGTTGGTATTTCATCAACAACTTGCATCAAAAATTTCTTGAAAATATCTAAGTGTAAGATTACACTGTTCTCTACTTTCTCCTTGTCATCATTGAATAATGTGTCATATAATTTGTTGATGTTCTTCAACTTTCCATCCTTTGTAATTTCACTGAGAAGTCTATCAATGGGAGCAATAGTTTGTTGTGTCTTCTTTGTAGGAATCATCTTCTTCTTTGGAGTTAATTTCTTTGTTGGGGGCCTCACTACCTGTTGCTTTTGTCTTGTCCTCTTAGGTGTAGGAGAAGGTGTGAGTGAAGGTTTTCTTTTCCTCTCAACTCCTTTAAATACAACTGGTATGTCACTTTCTGAAGAAGTTCCAACCAGCTGAAGTGCTTCTAACTCATTTTCAGTAATACCAGTTCGTTTTAGTACACCTTCCTTAATAGCTTTTGCTTGTTGGGTTCCTTTTCTAATAGTTGCATCAACCTTCTTAACCTTTTTCCTTGATTGAATTTGGCTTTCTATAGTTTCAGCACTACCAAATACTTTTTCTTCAGGTTCCTTAGGAGCTTCCAGGAGGGCTTTTGCATAAGTTTCTATTATGTTGTCATCAGTTTCATACCCCATTTCAGTTACCCAGATGGTTCTAGGAATAACTGCTTCCATCCAAATTTCATCTTTCTTTATTACAAAATAGATTTCTTTTTGGTACTTGTCCATAATAGCTTGTGATAACCTTACTCTTGTTTTCATTCGAGCCTTTAGTGCTTGAAAATGCTCATTTATGGCTATCTCCCTGTTCTCTCCCATATTGTTCAACAATTCTGATAGTTGTTTTCCTACCGGTATATCAAATCCAAAATCTTTGGCACCAATATCAGGTACTTGTTTGGTTATGTATAGCATCATACAAACAAGTAGGTTTCCAAATCTGAATGTCCCTTTCTTTTCCCTTTTGATCTTTCCTAGATTGTCTATTAGCTCATCTTTAAGCCATTCACATATTTCTATCCTTGCATTATCATTTACCATATCATAGGCACTTTTAATACACAGGCTAGAAATTGAGTTTAACCTATTTGCATGTGTAGCCTTGTAACCTAAGATCATACTGATAAATTTGATATTTACATCCTTTACCCTAAGTGATCTCTTATCAAATGTTGCACCAATTAGGTTTGTCACTAAGTCATTTGAGACCTTCTTAGTTTTGTCAGGTCTGTTGCCGGTGGAGGGTAACCCTGTTATTGCTTTCATTGCTTCTTTTGTGATCTTGTGAATAGAGTAACCAAAAAAATTCACCATGTACCCTACTTAGCACAATCCTTATGACATCCTTGGGGAAGTCTGGGATACTAAGAGTTTCTATGAAACCTAGGGTTTCTACTATCTTGTGTTCAGGTTTGACATTTTTGGATTCATCACAGATTACAGCTTTATACATACTCTTAATTTCATCATCACCTAGTTCATCAATATGACAATGTATATACATTCTAGGGTCTTTAGCATATACTACTCCTTTAGGGATTTGAGAGAATGCACCTATGCTATCATCTTTCTTAGCAATTTCGGGAACTAGCTGAAAAATGGGTCTAGGTCACTTAACAACTTCAACAACAATAGGGTTTGCAATAAATTCAGGAGTGGATGAAGATGCCATAGCTATAAATACCTTGATCTTCCTTAAGGATGAGTGATTTGATAGATTTCTTCGCTTCTTTCCTTGGAATGCCTTTGCTCATGAATTTTCGCGCTCTCAAAGATTTGAATGCTCGGTGAATGAAAAATGGAGCCAAAATACTTGCTTTATAATGTTATTTTCACCATCTACCACATTTAATGCTTGCCGGTTAAGTCACAACTTAACTCATCTACCAGTATAGAAGTAATTTCAACTTCGCACCATCAACCGAGGGAATAATAGAATGTTTTTCACTTAGTTGCTAAACCCCCAAAAGAATTTTCTTTAGTTGGATGAAGAGTCTCCTGCCGGTGGAGTGTTACTTTGTTCTGCTGGTGGAGTATTCCCATCAACATTTTGATCTGACTTTTTGATCCATTGTTTTGAGAATTCTTGCTTTACCTCTTCAACCTTTTCTTTACCTTTCAAACTAGGACCTTTGTTATTTGCTGGTGAGGACTTGCTTCTACAAAATTTAGCAATATGTCCAATCTTGTTACAGGCATAACAAGTCACATTGTTTTTCTGAATAGCTTTTCCATATCCTATGCCGGTATGTGTTCTGCATTGATTAGATAAATGTCCAAATCTTCCACAAACATAATATTTTACATTTACTCTGTAATTCTCTGAATTATGACCAATTTTGTTGCATTTAGAACATTGACTAGTGGGTGTATTAGTGCTTTGATAGCTTCTAGATCTACACTGATTTGCTCTATGACCATACTTGTTACAGTTAAAGCATTTACCATTAAATTTATTAGCATTTGGTTGCCTTACCGGTTTGCTATGATCATGTGTGTTTGCAGCACCGAAGCTTTCACCAACTTCAAAGCCAAGGCCATTAGTGTCACCATTAGGTTTCATATTCTTTAGCATGTCACCAAGTTCTTCTGAGCTTTTCTTGAATTTCTCCTTGTGTTTATTTGCAGTAGCCAGTTCTCTTTCTAGGATTCCTTTATGTCTCATGAGTTCATTTGAGTCATTTTGTGTATGCATCAGATCCGTCTTCAACATATAATTTTCATGACTAAGTCTTGTGTTTTCATTTGCAGCATCATTCAGTCTTCTAGTCAAGTCTTCTTCATATTTCTTTCTATCTTCAATTTCTTTACAAAATCTCATAGTCATATCCTACATCTCATTCTTTGTTGTACTATTTTCTTGTCTTAGCTTGTTTACCAGATCCTTAAGAGTTTCCTTATCATCATTCTCATTCTGCATCTTTTCACAAAGTTCTCTTCTCTTATTTCTTGCAATGGTAAGATTTTCTTGAAGCACTTGAATAATATCCTGAGCAGCTTTTAGATCATCTTCAAGTTTGATATTTTTCAAGTTTTTTGCATCATAGTCTGAAAGGGTTGTTTTCAATTGTTTCTTCAAGTTTTCCATCTCTACCAGTGTCAAGATCTTCATCAAGTTGTTAGACTTCTAAAAATAGAGGGCCAGGCTCTGATACCAATTGTTAGGATTCTCAAAGATACTGAGAGGGGGGGGGGTGAATCAGTATCTAAACGGTTAATGAATTTACTTGATTTAAAACATGTAAAGCATATCAATACTGTGTACTGGTAAACCAGAAATAATGCAATAAACAAGAATAACAACATCCACATGAAAAGCACACCATAACACAATAGTTTAACGAGGAACCCTGGTGTGGGAAAAACCTCGATGGGATTTGTGACCCGCAATATTCACTTACTGGCCAATAAGGGAATATTATTGTTTTACAAGAGGGGTCTGCACATGCAGGAAGGCCAAGTGCCTAGAGCTTACTGCTCAATTACAAAGGAAGTCACACTGACTTACAAAAATGGATTATGCAAATCCAATGTCTTGTACTGCCTCAAATTAGCATCTGTTATGCCAGATCCAGTACCGGTTTTAGCTCTGCTTCATACATAAACCCTTAACCTATAATTCGCATATTAGGTCTGCATAATTTCGCCTATTATACTATTACAAAATGTTCTACAATGATCTCATACATATATGAGTCATATTAAAACTCGCCATGTCGGCTTACAATGATTTTACAATTAATTACAAAATATATTATCAATGAAATTCATGTCAGCCTAGGTGTTGATATCCTTCCTTTCACTGCCAGTGTTTTGTGTGCCGGTGTAGAGTTTGTCATTGCTGGTGAAATGTCTTGTCGGTGCCATATGATTGCAAGGTTGCCATCAATGACAAAACCTTCAATCACCTACAATTTCTCATTAGAGTGTGCATTTGCCAACAATGCCAGCTTTTTCAAGGAGCTTGGTTTTGTCAAAGGTGTCATTTCCATACCACTCAACCATTTGGTTTGTCAATTCATATTTTAACCTTTTTTCTTGGTCATTCCACCTTTTAAAGCAAAAACAAACCTGTTAGATTTAGAAATGAACTGAAGCTATATTTATTACACTTCAAGAAATGGATCAAAGGAAAACTATTCTAGCAATGATATGAAATCAAAATAGTAGATTAGGCTTAGTTCGCATATGATGTACCACCTTTTACATATGGTGGGCCCAAATATCTGCAATGCAATGTCACTAAGATGTTTATAGAAAATATCATTGCCTGCAAAAAATTCATGGGATCATTAGTCCAAAATGAGTGATCATAAAGTAAATTACAATTAGAGTATATATAATAATAATTTTAAAGTACCTGGAACCTTTTGTATCTTTAAGGGAATCATTTCTTCATCGCTCACCACCAATGTGGCTTGCAACGTTCCCGTACTAGCAATATGAGAAGATCCGGGAAATTATGGTATGTTATCAACAGTAGTCGCCTCTGGAACATCCTCATGTGCATCTCCTGCAAAAAATGAATCCACTATAAAAGATAGAGCAAAAGAGGGATCTACTAATAGTGGGTGGGCCAATATGACGTGCAATAGAGGATTTCTGCATGCTACATGTTGTCGACATCGCAGTCAGCAATACAGGTGAGGGTAACCTCTGATGAGGCGGCAGCGTCATTTGCATAGTAACATTGACAGCACCTAAAGAATGATACATTAAATATATCAAACATTAAATATATGAAAAAAGTAAGAATTGTAAACAAGGATGAACCTTTATTTTGAAAATTGACAGTATTAAGTATGATGTGTTTTGGGTACTCAGAGTGATAAGCCAAGCAAGGGATAATACAAGAAAATCATCATCACCTGAAGATCCTGCAACACCCTGATCATGGGAATGACTTTCATGAGGGCGGATAAATTGTTGTAAAAACAATACGTACATATTTTAGTTAATGACATAAAAGAGAATAAAATATAGACCATTATTGAACTTTTGTTATAATTAAAGCTTTCATTACTGCTTACTTGCAAGTTTTCTACTGTCTGAAGCAATAATTCCACCCTGTCTCGTATCTCATCAGTAATAGGATGCACGGATGCCAAAGCAACAATCTCTTTTCTAATTTTTATAAGAGGCATTTTAAAGAGTTTCATAAGGTGTGTGGAATCTTCAGGGTCATCATCGCTTAACCCTAATGATTCCACATCCCTAGAAAGGTGCTCAGGTACTGCAACTCCCTTTCCCTTTCTCCGAACATCTGTCTATGTCAATAATATCATTAACAATTACAAAATTAGTATAAATCACTAAAAAAAAGAACATAATAATGTAACAGTTTGCTTCTATCTAATTTGTACAATTACAATGAGATTTACCTGCTCGGTAGAAGTGTCGCAAGATACATCCCTGTCTGCGATATGTGATGGATCCATGTCGGCCTGTGACAAAGAAAATATATAAAAAACGTTAGTGAAATTAAACCAATAGACTTAGCAAAAAAACTTCATAATAAAATGGTCTATTGGATTCATTAATTGGAGGTTGGTTAATTTAAATGGTATATAGTGTGTACCACCCCCATGATATTAACTTTGTTTGTATCTATACGATTCAAACTGTAATCGATTAGAAGCTCTTCACCTGCACTTATTGATTTTATCACACATACAAATACACGATTTCCCTCGCGCGCCTCAAATATGCAATTGGGTTGTTTATTAGTTAACCCAGGTCGCATACTATTTATAAAACCTGCAATATTCTCTATTGCTTTTGGCCGACCATCAATGTATACAGCCACTCATTTACTTTGATCATTATCTTTCTGTTGTATATAATTTGCTGACAGTGCATACCTACGCATACTTTTTTTATATTTAACAATCTGTATCCAATCATTGTAATTGTAACAAGGTCCAACAAACTCCATCAATTCAACAACTCTATTGTAACAGACCTTTATGTCATCCATGGAAAATAATCCTAAACCATGTAACGATGAAGGTGCTATGCGATATATCCTATCGTTAACACAAAAATCGGTGTTTATTGGAGGAAGTTCCCTGGGCACCCATTGTTTCTGTAGATATATGTACCTCAGTGGCACCTCAATGTCGCCTTTGGCCTCATCATCATAAGAACATGACACCCCTTGAGCAAGGAAAAATTTCATGCGTTTATTGAATTTTCTTCTAATCTTTTGACCTCTTGTTGATATCCCTATTGTAGACCTACTACATGTGTCACTTTCATTTTCTATTCCTGCATTTTTCTTACTCAACGAAGACATATCTGACAAATACCTATTTGGGGGTACCTGCACTCCATGAAATGAGAGAGTTAATTGGTAATGAGAGAGAAATTTTGCAAATGATGGTAATGTTGATGAAGAAGTCAGCCCTAAAGTTGATTTTAGGATTAAAATTGGAATAAGTCCAACTGGGGCCTCAAGTGTTGATAACTGTATTAGATTTGTTGCTAATGTCGAGGTTTGAAAAACTAAGGAAGTTTGTTTTCCAAGTAATTTTAAAAAAATAAACTGTTTCTATAGGGTGTATTGACTAGTTATACCTGTCCATCCATGAGACTGTGCAGGATCCTCGTCAAAGGCGTTCAGGGTCCTATACAATGTAATTCAATTATCTTATGTTAGCTAAAAATTACATAGTACACAACATGAACAACATGAACTTTGTAGACAAAAAGAGTATTAAATAATAAAAAGATGTGTTCATCAAAATCATTGTAAATTTTTTAATTCCTTACCTTTACTTTATGTAGACTATGCAGGATCCTCAACTAAATGGTTGATGATGTCTGTATTCAACGACCTATTCCCACCAAGGGTGACAGCATCACACAGGGACTATACCTGAAATCAACACCATCAATTGAGCATCATAAGCATTACTACATTTGTAAGTTGATAAACAATAAATACATACGTATCATAAGCATTAGAAGCATCACATGATGTGTCATCATATATGTAATTGAGCATCACAATTAGCAACACATATGTGTCATCATAAACATGTAATCCATCACATATGTATCATAAATCACCATCCATCACATAGGTAATAAACAATCCACGTTCTATAAATAAACACAAAGTTCAAAAAATGCCACATGCATCATCATAAACATGTGATCCATCACATATATATTTTAAATCAACATCCATAACATAACTAATAAACAATCCAATTTCCATAAATAAACACAGTTAAAAAAATGTCACATAAATAGTCACTCTCCCTATCTCCATCTCCATATTAAAAGGTGCATCATGAATTAATTATGTAATGGCATTAGAATTCAAAACATAATGAATTAATTATGTAAAAAAAATTCTATCAAGAAGTCAATATTAAATAGATAATATACTAATCACATACCTCATACATTTCATTCTTCATCATCGTGAACATCAAGGTCATCATCGCCAACATCATCATCACCAACATCATCATCATCATCATCATCGTCGTCGTCGTCGTCGTCGTCGTCATCATCCTCCTCATCATCGTCGTCATCATCATCATCATCATCATCATCATCATCATCATCGCCATCAATGTCTTCGCCATCATCATCGCCATCACCATCACCATCACCATATCACCTCCTCCTCCTCCTCCTCCTCCTCCTCCTCCTCCTCCTCCTCCTCCTTCTTCTTCTTCTTCTTCGAGAAACTATCGATCATGATCATCATCCACTTCATCTTCTACTTCTTCGGTATCTTCTTCTTCCATCACATTATACTTTATCGGCCTTCCTCTTGGATCATGTCTAACAATAAATGACCAACCCGATTTATGTGGAACCTCTGAGTAAAATACTTGATCACATTGGCTTGGAAGAACATAGGGCTCATCCCCAACTGGTTCAAATGACCTTGTATTTAGCATTATAAAACCATTATCATGTTCAATAATAGTTCTATCAGGATCATTTTTATTCAATCGTAGCTTGTACCATTTGACGACGAACAAAACTAATTTGAAGGAATTAAAGTCACACTCAAGTATATCATCCAAAATGCCATAGTATCGATTTTGAGACTGTTGAGGATGTATGTCATTTCTCGATGAAATAAATGTCCCTTAGGAAGGTGGTCATTTATGCCTTCACGACCTTCATGATCATCAATCACATCATCAGTAAACAAAACAAAATAGAAAAGATGTTTTATGACAAACCAATAGATGGAATGGCATTGCCTTGACGATTAATTTTATTATATTCCAACTTCCACAGGTGAGGTGTCATTCTTCGTGGCTTTGATGTATTCTCTTCTTTCCCATTGAAAAGATGTTTTTTCAGTATTTCGATACTTATGATTTTTGTGGAGAAAGTGCCTATACTCATCAAACACCTACTTTCCTAAACTTTTTGAATGACGAGATTTCATCTTTGGACCACAAACAGGACATGCAAATTTTCCCTTTGTTTGAAGACCTACAAGATAATGTATAATTGGATTAAATATGATAATATTTTGAGTTATAATGTTCATGCACAACTTAAACACTATAACATACCACAAAAATGTGTTAGCCCCGGGGCATCGTGTATTGTCCATAGAAGCATCACATGGAATTGAAATTGTCTCTGTCCTATTGGTCTAGAGACGTCATACATAGTGACACCGTCCCATAACTCCAACAACTCATCGATAAGAGGCTCGATATATACATTCATATCTTTAACTTGGTACTTACCTAATTGAATGAACAAAAACATTACATAATTATTATGACCGTTTTACTGCAATATTTATAATTAAATTTAGACGACTATATTTAAATGATAAAATATCTGGAACAATCATTGCCAACATTATGTTCTCCCTCTTTATCGACAACCATGGAGGAATATTATTGTTGATAACAAAAATAGGCCACACTGAGTAAACAAATCTCATCTCTCCAAATGGATTGACACCGTCCGCTACCAATGAAAGCCTGAGATTATGAGGTTCTTCTTTAAGTGTGGCCACTTTTCCTCTATGTCCATAAATGTTGAACAATCCATAGGCATTCGAATAATGTCATCTCAACTTTTATTGTGTGCATGGTAATCCATAAATTGTGCCAAGCTAGTGCACTTGAATAATTATTGCATACGTGGAATAATGGGAATATAGCAAAGAACCTTGCAAGGAACCCTTTTTGTTATTTGATCTGTTTGATATCTACTGATATGACATTCAGGGCATTCAGTTCAAAATTCATATTGTTTGTGATATATAATATGATCATTGGGACAAGCATCTATTGCTTGATACTCCATTCCAATATCTTTCATAGTGACAGATAATTCTTGGTATGAGCGAGGTAGAATATTTGATGGTGGTAACAAAAACTCAACTATCAATCTACAACAAAAAAATATAATTTGTTAATATAAAGAATATTAATGGTATAACATGATTCACAGTTTATTATGACATATATGACATACCTTAACATACATGACATTGTTATGTTGGATAAACCATTCATAACCTTCAAGTTCACCAACAACAATACAGCAGAGAGAAGAGTTGCCTACGAGCCTTCGTAAAGGGCCTCAGATGCCTTCTCAAGTAGAGGGACATCATGAACAACATCAAGGTCATCTTCATCATCATGATCAGTTGCACGAGTACTAAATGAGTCATGGATCAATGTATTTGTACCATCATCTTTAATTGTGTTTTCTGGCTCATGATCGTCATCTTCTATGGGATCATTATCTTCAGCTTCGATATTCACACCTCCATGTTCGTCCACTTCGAAAACCATATTCTCAGGGTTATGTTGATCCATACTATGTGCTCTAGGGTGCTCGACCTATATAAAATTGATAAACATAAATAAACCATGATCATGATCTCATCATCATGTGATTTATTATGTATATAAATTGTTAAAACGATATAATGAAAAACTTACCAATGGATGATAATCATGTCCACCTTCAATGTGACCATGCAGCCTACAATGTTTCTTCATTGTTTTGATTAGAAGTCTTCTAGTCTTTAACCCCTTACAAATTTTGCACGAACAAGAACATTTTCCATCACCTTTTCATTTCAAGTTAGACCACAATCTAGCAATTGTCTCCTTATTTTGTTGTTCGTTGATATTGTCTGACATGGTCTTTTTTCACAGGCAAGAAAATCGGGCTATAGAACTAGTTATATAGAAGTTGAAATGTTAGTTATGAAATCACGTTTCAGTATAATATACCGAATCAAATTACTTTAAAATAGAAATTATCATCATTGAACCAAAACCATCTAACTCTTATTTTTCATCTCAAAACATATCTAATGGCTTTGTGATATGCAATCCTTGTATAAGATATTAAGTTGACTGATGTCTAATTGGGGTAATCCATGAGTGTGTAACGTGAATTCAATATCCTAAACATTGGAGAGACCTTATCTGACTTTCCTAATCAATGTGGTTGTTGTCCTAATATGAAATACTAAGTTCTACCCTTGCCTCTACATCAAACTTCTCACATCATGTTTCTTCAGCAAAACACACTAATATGAATTGAACCAACACCATGAGGATAGGGTCAAGTATCAATATGGAAACTAATCATAATATGTGAAGATGGGTTTCACACATAAGTGTTGGCTCTCAACAATGCCACACTTCCAAAATTATCAGTCTCAAGACTTGTCCTATTGGGTGAGCACTCATTCATGGCCACAAGGCCAAATCAATGTATGTAGGCTTCGAACTCCTAACTCTAGGCTAGGAGGACCTTACAAGAGGTCTTGAACACTCACTTGGTATTAAAATAGAAATATCCTTCCTCTAGAACTTTGTTTGCAACGCACACATCAATATTGGTAATAATTGTTATGATGGATGGTCTATTAGGACGGTAAATAAAATGCTTGTTTTTTTCCACCCTTTGAAACTACAACAAGGTATTTGTGGTGCAGGTGCACCAGGGCAAACAAATTCAAATTTGAAGACCTTTGAGACCAAGGAGGAGTGTCCAACATCAAACAAATTCAATAAAATCAATCATGAGATCCTAAAGCCAATAATGGCTTTTGAAACTAAAAAAATGCATAAGTTGTCAAATTGTCCTGAAAGTTGTAAAATATTGTCAAATGTTGGATATTGGGTCAAAACACCCAAAAATGGATTTAGGAGGCTTTAGATTCATCAAATATTCCTATAAGGATGAAAATCCAATAATTGTAGGTTTTATTCAAAAAGTTGTCAAGCATTTGCAAAAAATGTAAAATTCAAATTTTCAAGTTCCAACGGTTAGGAAGAATTAGGAGGGAAAAGAAAGTTTTAATTGTTTTAGTGTTAAATAAAATTTGTAACCAATCATATGGTGGTTTAACAAAATTGGAGAGACTATTTAAAGCCATATACATGCTTTTTAAGGCAGATTGAATGCCAAGGAGTACGGACTGCTATAGAAACTCAATGAAAATTCAGAATTTTGGAGTAATTTCTCATATTTTCTATTCTTTGTGAAGGTTTAATTTTAAATTTTTTCATGCCCTAACATTGTAAATCACTTTTATCAAAATTACACACCTTTGTTGATTATTGAGTTCATTATTCATTCTGAAATTCTGTTATAGGGTTGATTGTCATAACTTTTTGAGTATTTTCCTTTGGTAGCTTTGACAAAATTCAATCATGGGGTCATTCCATGAATGTTGAACCCTACTTCTCATGGGATGAATATTTTATAACATGAATAATACATTATAACAACTAAAATGTGCAATTGAGGGGTTTAGTGCAGGTGATCACCATTTGAAGGAGTGAGAAGCCTATTGAAGAGGCTCGGTAGGGTGAAGGTTGGAGAGATATATCTACACGAGGGGTAGTTTTATGATTTGGAAATTGGTAAAACACCTATATAAAGGTGAATTAACAACCAATTTGATCCAAGAGTGAGTGGACGTGGGAGATTGGAGAAACCCTAGATTTTAGGGCTTTTTGATGAAAATTTGGGGCTTTTGGGGTTAGAGGCCTCACAAACTGAAATTGATTGTGGATTCCTTCATAATTAGATATTTAGAAAGACTTTTTTAAGGTTAGAAGTACCCAGAAGTAATATTTCTTGTAGTTGCTTTGTTAATCCACCGTTCTAGTTGCTTGAAAATGAAGGACAGTCTAAAAATAGCAGATACTTTCCAAAACAACTTGCTAAATGCTCTCACTATGTTATAGAAATGCCAAAAGGGTATCCAAAAATATATTTTATTTGTCTTTTGTCTTGGAATTTTGTAGAGTTATCATTAAATTTCTCTCGTTATAGGGCTAATAGGGGCTCTAGGGCTAGTAGGAGGAAATTGGGGTTTGGACATTTGGGTATTGAACAGAAGGCCAAAACTAGTTTGAAACTTTCTACAAGAAATGCAAAATTTGTCATGGCAATATGATAACTTTTTTCCCAATGGACCTCAAACTTCCACAATTAGGTCTCTATTTGTTGTTAGAATGTGATCTATGACTAAGTATTAGAGGATCTTACTAACTTGGGTATCATGCTTTTATGTGTCTTTGACATGACTCTTAGTAACTATATAAGGATTTTACTAGTCCTAGATCTATGCCTTGTCTTTTTGATATGGTTCCTAGTGAGAATATATGAATCTTACTAGTTCTAAATGTCATAACTCTGTGTTTTGCATGCTCCATGTGTGTCACCAATGTTACTCATATTACTCACTTTCTACTTCCCTTTTATCTCAATATTGTAGATTGACAATATCATAAGTCTTGGGAGCTACCACCTTTCCAAACTTGTAGACATCTTGACTCTTCAATATCTTGGTGAAAGAATATTTGGTTTCTCCATATTTTCCAAAGAGTAAATGAGCATAATTTCATACTCTTGCTAAGAGGGGGCTAAATATTGCATCATAAGTTGTATCTCTTTAAAAATATACACTAAGTTTGGACTCAATTTAAGTGGTTGTGCCTTATTTATGCCTAATTGTACTTAGGTTTGACAAAGTTTCCATAAATTTGGTTCATTCCCTTATTCATGATGTTCCTCATGGCTCATTTTTATAGGACTAGGGTCTTGGGAACCCTTATTCATGGAAATTAGACCTAAAATTTGAAAGATGAATGGTGGATTCACAAATAGTAGGAATTTCCTCTCCAAATTTGGACTTTTGCAAAAGTTCAATTTGAAAAGGTGCAAGGACCATCCATATAAGGTCCATCTTGAAAATTAAATGATAATACCATCCATGCATATTAAATGATATAGTCAAGTAATAAAGAAGGAAAACCATTTCTTGAAGTTATCAAATGATTTAAAAGATGCACAACAGTCCACTAAATATAATTAACTAAAAAAGAAAACAAAGTATGCTACAAGATAGTGGGTAAGATGCAAGGAATGAAGTTAAATAGACAAAGAAAAACCATGAATATTGCCAAGTCAAAAGGAGTAGCTATGACCTCTTAGGTATTTTTTCACTTGCATAAATTAGACTTCTTAAGGATAGAAACACATATAGATAGTAGCATGAAGTCGTTTTGATGATTTTTGAAGTAGTTGAAGGAATGGCTTATTTTAGTTATATCTAACCCAAGACAATTTCAACTCAAAGTAAGGAATAAAACCATATGTCCTATAAGTTTGGGAAGCTAATTGAGTAGTTGGATAAGGTAGAGCATGACTATAGGGTAGTCTTGAGACACTTTTAACTTGATTAGAACATGTACCAAGTATCTAGGAGCTTACAAAGCCAATTCAACCATATTTCAATTGAAAATACAACAAAAGGAGTAAAATCTTTGAATACACCTCAAAAACCACTTCGGCGGCCAAGTAGGTGGAAATAGTCTTTTCCAACATTTTTTTCTTCATAGATGCAGCCCTATATTCTCTTTATTATTTGAGATGAGAAATACATTGTTGGTGGTTCCGTTATTACCCAGTCCAATATCGATCTGATCTTGATACTTTCATAAAAGGAGTTACTATCCTAAGTGCTTGATACTGTCACAAAAACTGAGTGTTGCAGCAGTGAATCTTCCTTTGACCTTTGGGTGGTCTTGCCCAAGCAAGACATAATTACAAGTTACATGTATTTGGGCCCAGCCCTAAGTTTGATTTACATAATAGATAATACATGTGTATTTTAATTTGTCATTGACAACATTAAAATACAATAGATATGTATCCGAGCTATCTACTATTTCAACATATCTATGATATTGTGCAAACCATTTAAGAAGTGATGCAAAACAAGGATGAAAGAAAACTTGTCTTAAAATTAAATAATTATGAAATGTATATGTAACTTGTATTATTATACCCTATGATGCATATATTGAGTGGACTACCATGATAGTAATATAAGGAAGTACAAGGAGGGAGAACGGTGATGAGGTCCTCTTCTAGGTAGCCCACCTCATGGTAGTTGACTGATGGTCCCATGAGGCCAAGGGGGTGTAAGACGAAGTCCACCGCTCTTGGACCTAGAAGGGTGGGACATTCCGAACACCCTATTGTATCTTTCCAAACTATATCATTATTGATTATTGACAACGAGATAAGGATGGAAGTGATGAAGGGGAACAGTGATAGGATACCTCACTAGGTAGCCCACCTCATGGCATTTTGGCCAATGGTTGCATGAGGCCAAGAGGGCTCTGGCTTTCACTCCACTCTTGGGCCTAGGGTAGAGGGTCTTTTGGACACCTCATCATTCCTCTTACTCCCATTTTCTTATGATTGAGCTCCTATAGGGAGTTGGACCAAACACTGGTTAAGTTAATTTATGCTTAATTATCTTTCTTTAGAGATTTATATTATTAGTTCTAATGGTTTTCTAACCTATTGCAGGACCTCAATCAGGTACGCATCTTATTCCATTTTTAGTTTTACATAAAATGGTGATTTAGGGCAAGAACTAGGGTTTTTACAAAAAAAAGTAGCAACATGTTTATTCTATGAGTGTTTTGAAAGCTATTTCATATTGGGAATCATTTTGAACATTCCATGATCATTGCTTGAGGACAAGCAATCTTGAGCAGGGAAGACTATAATGTCCCCACTTTGGAATAGAATTTAATAATAAATAATAATAATAATATTAAATTAAAAAAGAATAAAAATAAAATATAAAATAATATAATTAAAATTTAATTAAGTTAATGAATGGTCAAAAGACATGGAAGGAAAAATTGTGACTCCCTCAAACATGGGATATAAAAGGGAGAAGAGAACCTCATTTTGAGAAGGGGAGAATTTTGGAAATGAGAAGAGAAGATCTGATTTAAGAAGTGCAGATATGATTGTGGAAGGTTGTGTCCCTTTCAAAGAGCAGAAATAATGAAGAATTGCTCGCTTTCAAAGGGTGCTAATGACGCTAATGGTGAAAGGGTGTGTCTCTTGCAAAGGGCATACATGATGAAGAGGTGTGACATCTTTCTCACATTGAGAGATATAAAGGGAAGGAATCAAAAGCATCTAGTGTCATCACCATTGATCAGATCAGATTAGAACTATTATTAAGTTATAGGAATTGGCAGCCTCCTAGTAAGGGACATTACAAATAGTGCAGCTAGAATGCAAAAATGAAAGTTGAAATGCTATGCTAATGAACTTGCAAATGCCTATGATAATGTAAACTAAAGCCAAATGCACACTTTGATATTGCTATGATCTCCTAAGCTCTTCAAAACAACATGAAAGTGTAATAGACACTCTAGACTCTAAATGGAGATGAGAGGCTTCCTCTTTATAGGCAATTCATTGCTTGGATCCAAGGTGGTATAAATCAACGATTGGGAATCAGTATTATAAAATGGAAGTTCAAGATCAAATTGGTTGAGTGAGGGGAGAGATAAATGGAGGATGTTCCTACTACATTGACTAGATGGAAGGCTATGTGGGATAAAGAGCCACATGGGAAGATGCTCACAAAGACCATGAGAGAAAGATGGAAGAAGGAATCTAAGTTGTAGAGAGGTTGGAGGGATTATAGGATTCATGAGACAAGTGTCTTATGAGTCTCTTTTGACTAGGATGATGTGGAGAAACCAATCTCTACAATGTAGGGAAGGTGGAGAGGAAATAGGAAATGGAATGCCACATAGGTCTCCACTCCTATTTGACTAGGAGCTGTTAGCTATACCATACCCAAGGATGTACCAAACTACCAAAACCTCAAACCCTTACCAGTCCCTATCCCACAACTTAGGTATTCCACCTTGGATCCCTTTCAACCTCAAGGGTTTTCGTTCTTCGATTGAATCACACTGAATTTCTCTGGAAACAAGGTTTGATAACATGACAAATCGGATGATCATTTTCTTTTTGCAATTGCTTTTATATGTTTCCCTTCTCACATGGGTGCCCAACTCTTGAAAATCCAAAACTTGATCTTGGGGGTTACAAAAGGCCTTATCTGACCTAACTAAATATTACACTTTATTTTAATCCATAAGCTGTCCTTTTTTTACAAAATTTCAATTGGACAAACTTAAAACATTATTACAATATTATTTCCCTAATTTTGTTCCCATTAGCCCATAGGAAATAAGGAATGCACTATCAAGTTTCCCTTGATTCATTTTGGAAAAAGGGAAATAACATCATCTGCCCCAAACAAGGACTAGAACTGTATTTCCCAGGTATGGCTAACTTTCAAGGAGGGCCTCATAAGTTCATTACAGAGTTACTAACATGTTGGTTTGCCACAAAGTGCACCCACAACATATAGGAAATAAATATAACTGAGCATCAAGCTATGTAGAAGCAATCCAAACACAAATAAATGATTGAGACATTTGAAGAGCTTGGATAGTAAGTGCATTCCATCTAGACATTACCATGAAGATGTTGTAGTAAAATCACACAATAGCTATACCAGATGCCGCAGCAGATGGACTTTATGCTGCCAAATTCTAAAACAGAAATGATATTTTTTTCATAAACAAATTTGTATAGCTAACACAACCTTACACTATATACATGGTAGCCAACTAGTTTTCTAAAATATGCTAATAATAGTTTTTTGGCAAATATTAGCCTAATAGAATCCCCGTTATGGACCCATTTTGAGTTGTGAAATTATTTAAACTACAAGTCCTCTTACAAAAGCTTTCACCCTAATTTTGTGCTCTAAATCTCATATGTTATAAATAGTTTATCTAATTTTTGCACTTATCAAGAAAAAATTATGCCAAACTTTCGGAAAAAGCAATCTCATTTGCAGAGGATAAAAAAATATTTTTTAAACATTCCTTTGAAACAATCCTAATTACAAAACTAGGGTCTTCAAACATAAACATCCCTAAAGAGTCCCATAACACACAGAGATTGAAGGTGTCCTACTACCCAAACTGAAAAGAAAAGAGAGAGGTGACTCAATTTACTTACTTTGGGATTTCATCCATGGACGCCCATTCTAGGTTTTTGGATATCTAGTACATTTTGTGAGTTGATTACCAGGGGAATTAGGAGACCCATTTGAAGGAGGATTTGTGTGAATAAGGGTTGAGGGTGTTGGTGGTGATTGAATGTTGGAGAGTTGGATTGTGACTTATGTTGGCATATGCACACTCTAATGAGACATTATATGTGATTGAAGGTTTTGTCATTGATGGCAACCTTGCAATCCTATGGCACCAGCAAAAGCATTATACTGGCATCAACAGATCACAGTCTACACCGGCATTCAGGACACCGGCACCAGCACAGAAGAAAGGAAGTATAACGACACAGAGGCCGACAAGATTTTGTTATATTTTATTTTATTTATTATTGTAAAAATGTGTAAGCCGACTTGGTAAATTGTAAAATGACTCTTATATATAAAAAAGATCATTGTAGACATTTGGAATGGGATGTAGTAGGAATATAAGAAAAATATAAGGCAGACCTATTGTGCGAAATATAGGTTAAGGGGTGTATGTAAAGAACATAGCAAGAACTGGTACTGAATCTGGCATTGAAGATGCTATTGTAAAGCAGTACAAGATATTGGATTTATATAGTCCTTATTGTAAGTCAGTGAGACTTCCCATTGAGCAGTGAGCTCTAGGCAGTTGGCCTTCCTGCATGTGCAGGCCCCTATTGTAAGTAATATTCTCTTATTGGCCAGTGAGTGAATATTGTGGGTCACAAATCCCACCAAGGTTTTTCCCACACCGGGTTTCCTCGTTAAAACTTGTGTTATGGTGTTCTTTTCATGTGGATGTTCTTGATTCTGTTTATTGCATTATTTCTTGCATACCGATACACTGTTATATTATGTTCTGCATGTTTTAAGTTAAGAAATTCCATTAACCAATCAGATACTAATTCACCCCCCCCCCCCTCTCAGTATCTGTGGGATCCCTAACAATTGGTATCAGAGCTTGGTCCTCTATTTTCAGAAGCCTAACAGCTTGAGGAAGATCTTGACACCAGTAAAGATGGAAAATCTAATGAAGCAACTTGAAGGAGCTCTTATAGACTATGATGCAGAAAAATTGAAAAATATCAAATTAGAAGATGATTTAAGGGCAGCTCAAGACATCATTCAGGCACTTCAAGAAAATTTTACTGTTGCAAGAAATAAGAGAAGAGAACTTTGTGAAAAATTGCAAAATGAGAATGATGAAAAGGAATCACTTAATGATATGATAAGCAAGTTGAAACAAGAGATCATGACAACAAAAAATGAAATGCAGGATATGACTATGAGATTTTGCAAAGAGATTGAGGATAGGAAGAAGAATGAAGAAGAATTGAATAGAAGACTAAGTGATACAACAAATGAGAACATAAGACTTAGCTATGAAAATGACATGTTGAAGACAGATCTGATGCATACTCAGAATGACTCAAATGAACTAATGAGACAAAAAGAAGTCTTAGAAAGAGAACTAGAAACTGCAAATCAACACAAAGAAAAATTCAAGAAAAGCTCAGAGGAACTTGGCACCTTGCTGAAGAATCAAAAACCTAAAGGTGACACTTCTGGAATTGGCTTTGAAGTTGGTGAAAGCTCTGGTACTACAAATACTCAGTATCACAGCAAACCGGTAAGACAACCTAATGCTTATAAATTCAATGGAAAATGCTTTAACTGTAATAAGTATGGTCATAAAGCAAATGAATGTAGATCTAGAAATTATCAGAATATCAACACAGCCACCGGTCAATGTTCTAAATGCAACAAAGTAGGTCACAATTCTGAAAACTGCAGAATGAATGTGAGATGTTATGTTTGTGGAAGATTTGGATATTTATCCAATCAATGTAGAACACAAACCGGCATAGGTTATGGGAAAGCTATTCAGAAGAATAATGTAACTTGTTATGCATGTAACAAGATTGGGCATATTGTTAAATTCTGTAGAAGTAAAGGAACACCAGTAGACAACAAAAGTTCTAGCTTGAAAGGTAAAGAAAAAGTTGAAGAGGTTAAGCAAGATTTCTCAAAGCTAATCTAAATATTGGGAATACTCCTCCACTGGTAGAACCAACCAATGCTTCACCGGCAGGACAGAGTGATGCTTCACCGGAAGGACAGAGCAGTGCTCCACCGGCAGGAAGTTCTTCATCCAATTGAAGAAAGTTTCTTTGAGGGTTTGGCAATCTAATGACACATGTATTATTATTCCCTCGGTTAGAGATAAGAAGTTGAAAATTACTTATTACAGGCAAACAATGTTAAGTGAATACTTAACTGGCATGCAATTAATGTGGTAGATGGCGAATAGATACTATAAAATTAAGGTTTTGGCTCCATTTCATTTCACCGAGATTTCAAATTTACGAAGAGCGTGAAGATTCCGAGCTAAGGCATTTCAAGCAAGAAGCAAGAACACTCCAAGCAATCATCCATCCAAGGCAGTAAAAGGTATTTAATCATGGCATCCACCTCTGCAATTGAATATATAGCAAACCCTACTGTTGTTGAAGTGGTAAAAAGACCTAGGCCCGTATTTCAGTTAGTTCCCGAGATAGCAAAGAAAGATGATACCTTAGGTGTTTTTTCTCAAATTCCTAAGGGAGTTGTTTATGCTGAAGACCCCATAATGTACATCCACTGCAATATTGAGGAATTAGGAGATGAGGAAATAAAAACCATGTATAAAACCGTGATATGTGATAATATTAGCAATATAAAAGATGAACACAAGATCATTGAGACCCTAGGATTTACAGAGATCCTTAGCATTCCTAAATTTCCCAAGGATGTGATTAGGATAGTCTTAAGCAGGGTACATGGTGAATTTTTCTGGTTAGATGCAGTCCACAAGATCACCAAGGAAGCTGTGAAAGCTGTCACAGGGTTACCGGCCATCGTTAAAAGACCAGATAAAACCAAGAAGGTTTCCAATGACCTAGTTATAAACCTAACTGGTGCAACATTGGACAAGAGGTCCCTAAGAGTCAATGATGTAACAAATATCAATGTGAGATTCATCAACATGATATTAGGATATAAAGCTACTCATGCAAATAGACTTAATTCAGTTTCAAGCTTATGCATTAAGAGTGCTTATGACATGGTCACAGACAATGCAAAAATTGATATATGTGAATGGTTAAAAGATGAATTAATTGACAACCTTGGAAAGATCAAGAAGGACAAGAAAGGAACTTTCAGGTTTGGAAATCTGTTAGTATGTCTGATGCTACACATAACAAAATAGGTTCCCGGTATAGGTTACAAAGAACTTGGATATGATATACCGGTAGGCAAACAATTAACAGAACTATTCAATAATATGGGTGAGAACAAGGAAAACAATGTTCATGACTTTTTTCAAGCATTAAAGACCAAAATGAAGAAAAGAATAAGGTTATCACAGAAGATTGTAGACAAATACAAACATGAAATATGCTTTGTAATCAAGAAAGATGAAATCTGGATGGAAGCGGTCATCCCAAGGATAGTTTGGGTAACCGAGATGGGCTATGAAACAGATGATCACATAGTTGAAACATATGCTAAAGCACTTTTGGAAGCCCCCAGAGAACCTAAAGAAGAAGTATTTGGTAGTGCTGAAACCATAGAAAGTCAAATACAATCTAAGAAGAGAGTGAAAAAGGTTGAGGCAGTTGTAAGGAAAGGTTCCAAACAAGCAAAAGCCATCAAAGAAGATGTATTAAAGAAAACCGGTATAACAGAGGATGAGTTAGCATCTCCACAACTTGAAACTCACCTATCACCGGTAGGTACTTCTTCAGGAAGTGACATGCCTGCAACTTTCAAAAGAGTTATAAGAAAAAGAGATCCCTCACCGGCAACCACACCCTCACCCAAGAGGACAAGGCAAAAGAAACAAGCAGTGAGATCTCCGGTAAGAAAGGTCACACCAAAGAAGAAACTGACACCCAAGAAGAAGAAGAGGACAAACAAAGACTTGGCTCCTCTTTATATACTGCTGAATGAAATCACAGAGGAAGGTAAACTAAAGAACATAGAGAAAATATATGACACTCTAACAGCTGATGAAAAAGAGCAAGTTGAAAATAGTGTTATATTACATATGGATATGTATAAGAAGTTTTTAATGGAAGTAGTCAATGAAGTTCCAGATGAACTATTCAAAAGACTAGAAGTAAGAAGACAAACAGTGATAGAACTGGATAAGAAAATAAAGATTGAAAAACTACTTGTTGTATATCCGGTAAACTCTCCTAAGAAATTGATGATCTAATTGATCAAGCTAACCAGACAGTATTTTCTACTGCACACTAGCACGTTGCTTTAATGGTAGGAAGAGTTAATGAGGTAACAGAGGAGACTGAAGATGGATGGGATATATTCCTGGTTGAGAAAGAAAAACAAGAAGAGTACAGGAACCCCAAACCCATAAAAGTTTATCAAAAAGATAGAGACAAGGGGAAAGGAAAAGTTGGTGGACCACCTAGTATCAAGGTTAGAGACAATTTACCCCCACCTCCTTTAAATACTCCACTGGTAAAAACAACAACTACAGATGATCAATTGGCAGCTGAGAGTATGGATGTAGAGGATAATAACCCTAATCCTGAAGTCTTATATACTGTGAATGTTGATACTCAAAAGATCAACATAGTGGTAGAAAAAGATACAACTGATAAGTCAGATATGGCTAGTGAGCCTTCGGTAGCAGGGGAAACTGATAAACAGATAGAAAATAAAGAGAAAAAGGTAGAGACTGAGACACGGACTGAGGCAATGAAACAAATAGAGCAAAAGGCTCCAGAACAGCAACAGGAACAAGTACATAAGGAAACAGTGCCACCAGCAACTAGTGAAAAACCATTGCTTAAAGAAATGCAAACACAAACAGACCTACCAGAGTTCAATACAAGCTTGGTTACTTCCACCGGTACTCAGATTTTTGGATCATCATCAGGATACAAATCAACAAATGTGACTGAGGTGCTATTAGATTCAATCAAGAAAATAACCGACTGCAGCTCACAAGCTTACAAAGCAATTAATGATTCCATACCAATTTTGAAGGTAATTGCTCCCAATTGTAATATAGACAATAAAGATTCTTTAGGACAATTGGATACACTGTGTAAATATATCTCAGAAAACATTGAGAAAATAAAAGAAGAATCAGTGAAGGATAAAGTAGAAGTTGAAAAACAGAAATTCTTTGATGAGCAAATAAAGAAGTGTAATAGAGATTTTGACACACTTCTACCAGAATTATGTAATTTGTTGAAAGAGTACAAAAAATTGTACAAAGATACCTGTAAAACAAACTTTTTGACTGTAGATATAGATAAGAAAATGAGCAAGGTACAGGATGAGATCAATAAACTTGCAAATAGTTTTGTCAACTCACCTAATACACTATCAGTTTTTGAGAAGAAGATAACAAATTTTGAGGAAGAACTGATCAAATTGGAAAGAGAGAAAGAAAGGGTAATAAATAAGGCAAAACATTTGAGATCAAAACTAAGTCCAAGATTGGACTATCTAGCATCTCTGCGGAAGGAAATTTCTGAGGCACTAATACAGGGAAGCAAAACATCGGCAGAGCATTTGCAGCATCTCACCGGTACAGTGAAGAGAATAGAGACAGCAATAAAGGATAGCAAAAAGTTTATGGACAGTATAAACTTGATTTTGGGAGATCTTTTTCAAATTGTAACCACCCAGTTACAAGGTTGAAACTACAAACTCTACTGACATCTTGACAACCTTTGCCATTGATGCCAAAGGGGGAGTAGTGGGCTGAGAAAATTCAAATCACAAGATAGGAACCATATGCTCAAGGGGAGCACACACATTTTTGGTAACATTTTTTGACTACACATTTTTGGATACTTTTTTTGAAATTTCTCATGAGTGTTGCCATCAATGCCAAAGGGGGAGATTGTTGGCATATGCACACTCCAATGAGACATTATATGTGATTGAAGGTTTTGTCATTGATGGCAACCTTGCAATCCTATGGCACCGGCAAAAGCATTATACTGGCATCAGCAGATCACAATCTACACCGGCACTGGCACAGAAGAAAGGAAGTATACTGGCACAGAGGCCGGCAGGATTTTGTTATATTTTATTTTGTTTATTATTGTACAAATGTGTAAGCCAACTTGGAAAATTGTAAAATGACTCTTATATATAAAAAAGATCATTGTAGACATTTGGAATGGGATGTAGTAGGAATATAAGAAAAATATAAGGCAGACCTATTGTGCGAAATATAGGTTAAGGGGTATATGTAAAGAACAGAGCAGGAACCGGTACTGAATCTGGCATTGAAGATGCTATTGTAAAGCAGTACAAGATATTGGATTTGTATAATCCTTATTGTAAGTCAATGAGACTTCCCATTGAGCAGTGAGCTCTAGGTAGTTGGCCTTCCTGCATGTGCAGGCCCCTATTGTAAGTAATATTCTCTTATTGGCCAGTGAGTGAATATTGTGGGTCACAAATCCCACCAAAGTTTTTCCCACACTGGGTTTCCTCGTTAAAATCTTGTGTTATGGTGTGCTTTTCATGTGGATGTTCTTGATTCTGTTTATTGCATTATTTCTTGCATACCGATACACTGTTATATTATGTTCTGCATGTTTTAAGTTAAGAAATTCCATTAACCGGTCAGATACTGATTCACCCCCCCCCTCTCGGTATCTGTGGGATCCCTAACAACTTAGACATGTTTATTTGTCCTATTTGAGTGTGATTCAATGGTTGGGTGAGGGTTGGTGAGTATGGGTGTGTTTTGGGGTATTGAATCCTTTTGAGTAATTTGTGGCCTTGTGAGGGGTCTTGTGAGTAAGTGAAGGGTTGACACCTAATTGAATAGGTGAGTTGGGAGAAATATCTCCCTTGTTGGTGGGTGAATTCACAAAGCTGGTTCCCACTTTTGCTAACGAAGGAATTTGGCGAAAGTGGGAACTTCGATTTTCTCGGTGTTCGAGCGAAATAGCACTGTTCGCTCAAACTACACCTGGGAGTTCGAGCGAACCCCACTACGGACCTGGGTTCGCTCGAACTGGGGGTGACTTTTGGGTTCGAGCGAACCCACCTTAATATTAGTATTTTAATGGGTTCGAGCGAACCCCCCATTCGCTCAAACCCTTTTTCGGTTAGGGTTTTTTAAAAAATTTATAAATAGCGAAAATGACAGTTAAAGGGTCATTATCAAATTTGTCTTTTTCTGTCTAGTGGGGGTTGGATCGAACCAGTCATCAGCATCACGTCACCAAGCTTTGTCTGTAGCAACTAGCGTCTTTCCTATTTCAGTTTTCGACCTTTATTATATCAGGTGCACAAAATAACCCTTTGTTTGGTTTAATAATGTCTTTTTTTATTAAATTTGTAAATAATTTGTTTGTTAGTTTATTTTTTTAATTAAATAATTGTATATAGTTATTGTTTTTCAACATTTTAGAAAAATGTTTGATAATTTATTGTTTTTCATTTTTTTAGAAAAATGTTTGATAATTTAATGTTTTGACTGAAATGTGTCAATTTGTTTTTAAAATTACGTAATTGTATAGATGTATATTTTTTTCAACATTTTAAAAAATTGTTATGAAAAACATAGAAAACTAAGGTAGTAAATCAAAACTTAGAAAAACATTAGCAAAAAAAGAAAATTAGAAAAATGTTGCAAACGTAAATATAATAAATTAAATGTTAGAAAAATTAATAAATTTTAATTTAAATAAACATTAAAATTTAGATAACAAATTTAAACAAATTAGACAAAATAAATTTCCTCTACAATGTGACCCATTTTCACATCCTATTACACACACAACATGACCCCTTAAGACCACATATGCCCTGATGACACTATACGTTCCCTTAGGAGGTCATAGAGGATCACATATAACATACTAGTGTACATGTATGACATTCCCTTTAGGATCACATCTAGTGTCCTAAGGGGTCATACGTGGTCCTAAGGGGTCACACATGTGTTATAACACATGCGTGACCCCTTAGAACCGCATATGACCCCTTATAAAATTGTAGTGTGAACGACATACCCCTTAGTCCATCAAATAGTGTCTTAACACATGCGTGACCCATTACAACCACATATGACCCTTTATAAAATCCTAGTGTGAACGACATACCCCTTAGTCCATCACATAGTGTCGTAAGGGGTCGTATGTGGTCCTAAGGGGTCACGCATGCATTAACACATGCATGACCCCTTAGTAGGTCACATAGGACCCCTTATAACATCCTACTGTACATATGACATTCCCCTTAGGATCACATAGTGTCCTAAGGGGTCATATGTGGTCCTGAGGGGTCATGCATGTGTTATAACATATGCATGACCCCTTAGAAAATCCTAGTGTGAACGACATACCCCTTAGTTCATCACATAGTAAGAAAGGGGTCGTATGTGGTCCTAAGGGGTCACGCATGCATTGACACATGCGTGACCCCTTAGTAGGTCACATATGACCCCTTATAACATCCTACTATACATATGACATTCCCCTTAGGATCATATAGTGTCCTAAGGGGTCATATGTGGTTAGAACCACATATGACCCCTTATAAAATCCTAGTGTGAACGACATACCCCTTAGTTCATCACATAGTGTCTTAAGGGGTCGTATCTGGTCCTAAGGGGTCACACATGCATTGACACATGCGTGACCCCTTAGTAGGTCACATATGACCCCTTATAACATCCTACTGTACATATGACATTCCCCTTGGGATCATATAGTGTCCTAAGGGGTCATATGTGGTCTTGCCCATTAGAACCGCAAATGACCCCTTATAAAAACCTAGTGTGAACAACATACCCCTTCGTTCATCACATAGTGTCTTAAGGGGTCATATGTGGTCCTAAGAGGTCACGCATGCATTGACACACACGTGTGACCCCTTAGTAGGTCACATATGACCCCTTATAACATCCTACTATACATATGACATTTCCTATGTGTCCTAAGGGGTCATATGTGGTCCTGAGGGGTCATGCATGTGTTATAACACATGTGTGACCCCTTAGTAGGTCACATATGACCCCTTATAACATCCTACTATACATATGACATTTCCTATGTGTCCTAAGGGGTCATATGTGGTCCTAAGGGCTCACGCATGCATTAACACATGCATGACTCCTTAGTAGGTCACATATGACCCCTTATAACATCCTACTGTACATATGACATTCCCCTTAGGATCACATAGTGTCCTAAGGGGTCATATGTGGTCCTGAGGGGTCATGCATGTGTTATAACATATGCATGACCCCTTAGAACTGCATATGACCCCTTATAAAATCCTAGTGTGAACGACATACCCCTTAGTCCATCACATAGTGTCTTAAGGGGTTGTATGTTGTCCTAAGGGGTCACGCATGCATTAACACATGTGTGACCCCTTAGTAGGTCACATATGACCCCTTAGTAGGTCACATATGACCCCTTATAACATCCTACTGTACACATATGACATTCCCCTTAGGATCATATAGTGTCCTAAGATTTAAATATGTATGTCAAAGATTTAAATATACACGTGTTAGATCTCTCTATTCTTGAATTTTGTATGTATGTCAAAGATTTAAATATGTACACGTGTTAGATCTCTTTATCTCTCTGAAATATATGTTATCTCAGATCTGAAATATATGTTCTCTTTCTCTCTCACTGAAATATTTGAAATTTTTACATGTATTTTTTGAAAATGAAAATGATCTCTTTCTCTCTCATGAAGATTTATATGTATATAATCTCTCTCTCTCTCTCTCTCTCTCTCTCTCTCTCTCTCTCATGAAAATGATCTCTCTCTCTCTCTGCTTACGTATTTATTTTAACTTTATGACATGTACCTAGATAGATGGCATCCCAGGATATACCTTCGCAGGCTATTGCTACTATTTTTCATTACAGTGATCAGGAGTTGCATAGGCTGAGGGCCATATTAGATGACCCTCATATTGATGGCTTGCACAAGAGTACATGCACGTCCATTTTTGACAGTTTGTGGACATTAAGGGACTGCTTAGTATCTCATACCTCATTCTCACCTGAGGTTATAGAGGATATATATAGACAGTTGAGGAGTGAGGTGAGGGGATATCAGGTTACCAGATGTATCGACCCACAGGTTGCATCACTGATTTACCCACGATTCTTAGCTGCCCATGGTCGTTATCCTAATAATGACCAGATACCATTATACTTTGCACAACAGGTATTTGCTAAGGTTCATTGTCATATGAAACCAAACTACCTTGATATTCTAGGATATTATGGACAGGGGAGGGGCAGGATTTCTAATAGAGATGCATATCGTAGGCGTGATAGAGCTTCGCCTAGACACAGGGACCTTGTTGGCTAGAGATTTCCTGCAGTAGTCCCAGCCATGGGACCCATAGCGAATCACATTGTGATTGCTTCTCAGAGAGAAGCAATTGATAGGATTGGACAAATTGCATCAGCAGCAGCCACCATATCTTCTGACAGGGTGGGCAGATATATGATGAGTCAACCACGTTCACGATCATCCACAGATCATGCATCTTCTAGTCATGGGGGGGCTTTAGATTCAGATGATCGGTATATTTCTGCTGGCATCCCCTCCCCAGATGAGGTAGCAGCTATAGTCGGAGGTAGTAGACATGTACAAATGTCATAGTATTTAGCCGAGGACCTACTACATGCTTATAGTTTTATTTCATCTCGACTTGGGATACCATTGGCTGATGTTAAAGAGGAGATTCTTAGAGATGGTTAGGCTATAGCAGCATCGATGCATACCCTGAGGCAGTCACAACATTCTTATCACTCTACACATGCTCCAGGCACTAACCCACCTACAGATCACTCTATTGCTGCAGAGGAGGAGCTACGAGCTGATCAGGTCCATATCACAGATGAGGGCCAGTTGGATTCATTTGAGGAGGAGATACGAGTTGATCAGGTCCATATCACAGATGATGGTTTGGACTCATTTGAGGATCAGCTGAGAGATTTGAGCCATACTGGATTTATGGACATGCTGCTACAGTCAGACACTTCATCCACGATGCCCACTCATCTAGTTAGCCCCTTGCACTCCTCAGTGACACATACAGCTAGAGAGAGATATGCAAGCACAAGTGATGTTGTTGATATGATCACGGGACAGGATCAGACTATACAGCCTACTCCAGGTGATACACAGGTATGTACATGTACATGTGCATTTAAATTTTTAGAAGATATGTATACATGTTGCAAATTTGTAGGATAAATATATATATATAGATCATGTTTAATAAATAATCTAGAGTTCTAAGTTTTAATTTGTAGATCATTTAAATTGATCGTGGACTAATCCTTAAATTGACAGTTAGCTCATGTCACTCCTTCCTTGAGCTTTGAGCATGTGCGTAGGAGAGATTCTTTAGATGTTGTTAGTGTACAGGTTAGTTATGGTTTTTGGTACATATATGTACCTGTATGTATGTACATGCATGTTACAATTTATATTTAAATTTTTATTTAACTCTACTTGGATTTGATGTACATGCAGGTCTAGAGAGATAGATATATTATATTTAATATTTAAATAAATTCTACTTTTGTAGGACTCCCCCTCAGATGGTCGCTCAGTTCATAGCTGACATGATCCTTGTTGATTTGCTCCAAACTTTATAGCTCATTTACATTTATCTTTTTATATACTTTCATATTATATATATATTCATGCACGTACATGGAGTTTAGACTCTAGATTATACTTTATACCTGGTTTGTGTTTGACTCTAGATTATACTTTATACTTTATACATGGAGTTTAGACTCTAGATTATACTTTATACCTGGTTTGTGTTTGACTCTAGATTATACTTTATACTTTATACATGGAGTTTAGACTCTAGATTATACTTTATAAGTTTTATACATGTTTGATTATATTAGATTTATACATGTTTGATTATATTAGATTTATACATGATGTTTGATTAGATTAGATTTATACATGTTTGATTATATTAGATTTATACATGTTTGATTATATTATATTTAAATACCGCATGTACAATGAAGTTTAGACTCTAGATTATACTTTATACCTGATTTGTGTTTGATAAGATTATACATGTTTGATTATATTAGATTTATACATGTTTGATTATATTAGATTTATACATGTTTGATTAGATTAGATTTATACGTGTTTGATTATATTAGATTTATACATGTTTTATTAGATTAGATTTAAATACATGTTTGATTAGATTGTATATTTCATGCATGTACAACGAAGTTTAGACTCTAGATTATACTTTATACGTGGTTTGTGTTTGATCAAATTATACATGTTTGATTATATTAGATTTATACATGTTTGATTAGATTAGATTTAAACACATGTTTGATTAGACTGTATATTTCATGCATGTACAATGAAGTTTAGACTCTAGATTATACTTTATACCTGATTTGTGTTTGATCAGATTATACATGTTTCATTATATGAAATGTATTTCAAACAAAAGAGTATGTATGATTATACATGTTTGATTTTCAAACAAAAGAGTATGTATGAAATGAACAAACTAAACTTAATAGGTCATGTATTGAATAGTTCACATGGTATGTGAGCTTCTAGGTATGTATATTGTAGTTAAATAGTTCACAACATGTACATGTCCTAATTACAAATGTCCTAATTCCATATTAAATATCAATTTTACAAATGTACATATTACATTCTAATTTAAATGTGCATTTTTTAATTAAATACAAATACAATTACATAAAATTAAACATGCACATTTAAACATGTAGATGTACTTGAATTAACTTTGAATACATCCTAATTTGATATAATGTATAAATAAACTTAAAAAATATTTATCCTTTAGTTTCAAAACAAGCTAAGAGATCTAGAATTTATCTTGAGTACATTAAAATTCAATTCACGTGGGCTGAACCACATGTGTACTTTGGATTACTAAATGTATATATAGTTCATACCACATCAAATGGTTCACAACGCTCTTCAATAACACTTAATATTTTGTCATGATCTTCACTATCTAGTCTCCACTTTTGAGACCGCCCTTGACGTGGAACTGTTTGAAGAATTAGGCCAACAGCAATGACCAAGTGACTATACTAATATACCTTGTTGTCAATTTGGTATTCAGTTAAATGAATCCCATGTTGAACAATTTTAACTTGTTTGAAATATGTCCCTTGAACTACAACTGATCCTGCATGTACATGTATATAAGAAACGTGAGAAATTAAAAATTTCCACATAAGCGATTTGTACATGTACATATTCAAATCAGAACTCAAACCTGTGGGAAATGACATTCCATCACTCATCTCAGATTTTGATAACTTCTTTCTCTCTTCTGTGCAACGCAATAAATAATAACTAACACCTTCTATATTTCCATCTTCTGCTATGACTGCAAAAATATCTCCTGCAATTTGACACAAGTTAAATAAATTCTAAGTTATATGTCATTTTTAAGGAAATATTTACATGTGTACGTCATGTATGTACCTTTTTTAATCAATCCTGAAATATGATCATAATCACCAGAAATCAAAGGAATGTCTTCAAAGTTTTCATCATTTGAATCCTCGTATGTGTCAGAAACATCTAGTGGCACCATTTTCTATTCACTAACATATCCAAGCTCTTGGTTCTTGCAATCAACATAGTTTTCGAAAATGCATTCAGAACAAAAACATGAATAATCCCTAGTGTATAATGTCCATGGGTGATTATTTGTACTCATGACACAATGCAAAGATCTTGTCCTCTTCACACTCTTGCATCCATGCATTGATTTTCTATCCACATCTGCAAAATGTACATGTGTACAAGAATGTACATGTAGATCAAGTTGTTAAATTGAAACATTTGAACTAGGAACATTTGAACTAGGAACTAAGAATGTACATGTAGATCAAGTTGTTAAATTAAAAAAAATTAAATAAAATACTAAAAGAGAACACGTACTGGTTATCTCCCAAAACACTCTATATGGAATGGGCCTATATGTTCTCGATGATGATTCCCCGGGATAATTAGGTTGCTCAAAGTGTTTCTTACACCATTCAACAACATCATGTGCATCTTCTATATGTTCTCCTGTGTACTTTATTTGATGTTTTCTTAGAGCACGTTTGATACAAGCTCCTGCACCATCATGTTCACCCTTTCCATGACCACTCTCAAAAAAACTCCAAACATGTGGTATTTTGTCATTTCGATGATATCTACATAGTGCATAAAATGGCCTCGAAGATTTGAATTCTGCCGCACATCCATCAGACCAAACAAAATGTTTAACTATTGTTATGCCTCTATCTTTCAAATATTCAAAAAACTTCTTAAAGCAATGTTGTACAAAAAGTGTGTCATGCTCCTTATCATCACTGATATAGAAGTGGTACTCTTTCTTAATGACACAATTTTCAAATGTACTATCAACACCATCCAAATTCATCTATGCATGTCGATAACACACATGCACAAAAATAGTGATTTGCTTTGAAAAGTAATACTCTGATTGAATCTCTTTTTGATGTGCAAAAGAGTAATTCTCTGCGAAGTCAACTACAGATAGAATAGTTCCAAGTGGGAAAGTGTCTCTTAATCTTTTAAATTTTTCTGCTTGCCACTTGGCAAAAAAACCATGGCATATCTATGGTTTTATCAACTTACAAAAATTTTCCATAAATGTTCCAATAGGTATTTCCTCTTCTACATAATCTAGCCTTGTAGATCCCTTTCCAAATTTTGTTTCAAATTTTTTGTACTTGTAACTCTTGCAATTTACCATCTTCCTCGTGTCAGTATCTTCATCTCTCAAAGGCAATTTAGCCAAGTCCCCGCATGTTCCACAAATTCCTCTTATGCAATTTATTTGACCGGTTGCATTATCATCTAATTTATCACATAAGATGGATGCTATGAATTGACTTGTTCGTTTAGGAGGAGCATTTTCATAACCATCACTATCTTCTCTAATCTTTCAAAACCTGATAGTACAAGTCAAATTCGATGTGATAACGACAACAACAAGTTTCAAAAACTTTGTTTAACTTCACATAATATGGCCTTAACCGTTCAAACATGGTTTGTCCAATCTTTATATGAGGGTTTGTTTTAGTAAACAATACATACAATTCATGTTTTGCTGTGTCTATCCAATGTTTTACATGGAGATCATAACGATCCAGACCAATCCTTTGCTTGATAACATCTCTACTATTTGATGAAGGATGAGTATTATCATTCCAAAAACTTGTCACAAAGTTCCTAACAACATCTTCAATTCTATCAGAACGAGGAGCTCTACACATAATTGCCCAATTCCCTTCTGAGGTAGTATCATCCAAAATCTTTCTCCTTTTAACACATTTAGATGTTGTCCTTCTACTAAAACCAAACTCAGATGACAATGAAGAGATTTGTCTTTTTTGAGGCAATCTTTCATTTACTAAAGATGTCAACATCACTCTTCTTGAAATGGTCTTATCTAGTTTTCGAGATTTTTTACCAATGTTCACCAAACCTTTCTTAACATTATCAACAATAGATTTTTGTAGCTAAGAAGATTTCCTCTTTTGACTTGTTGTATCTATACCCAACAATTTCATTGGATCTATTAAGTCTTTATGAGTAAGTACAATTGATAACAATTGAGCTTTTTCTAGTGTAGTATCAAGATTGTTGAAATGAGACATTATTTCTTTTCCTCTTTTATTCATTGACCTCCTTTTAGTATGTCTAGGTTCTTCACTGAGATGTTTCAACTCATCCACATCCATTTCAAGTAAATGATCTAAATTTTTATAAGAAATATTTCTCTTCACCTGTTTAGCTAGATCCACAATATGATCATCCATATCAGTGGTAGGAGGTAAGGAGCCTGACCCCTCTCCTTCAAAGGTCTCCATTGGTTCAAATTGGACAATCTCCTCCCTATGTTCATCAACTATATTGTGTTCTTCAACAAGTTCGTTTGCCCGTTTTGCACATAATTTAATAGTTTGTGTAAGGTTCTTGAATTAATCAGAGATTATTCAATTAGGTTTAAGAATAGGGGTGAATTTGGCTTAAAGCTTTACATGTTAAAATTAGCCCATTCAATTTGGTTTATTAAATTTAATTACTTTCAGGACCTTATTGTTATAACTCTAATTAAATTACCTGTTTAGGTTTAAACTTCAATTTGTTCTCAGGTTAGGATTAAAGTTCAATCTCTAATTTTGAGCACTAATTTAACACATAAAATAAAATTTTGATAAATTAGAAATTCCAATTTTGAAAATTAAAAGTACAAATATTTTGATGCATGCATACGATAACTTAGGTGACCTCATATTAATTTGTTATGGATCATAATGTAGGTGGATTATAATTTGTCACATGTGTGTATATTTAAGACCTATTATTGCATAATAGACCTCCTAATCTGAAATGTTTTTGCATGTATGTGAAGTTGAATATAAATAGTTCACCTAAATTATTCAACATGTTTAATAGGTTATAAATTTATGTCACATTTAAGACCTATAATCAATGTAATAGTCCTAATAGGCCTTATTATTAAAATCAATATGACCACGTATGAAAAAACATTTCACAATTAATATACTTAACTACCCTTAAGACAGATATACTATGTGATATTAAAGGACCTATCACATGAAATTACTTGTACATGTAGATTAAATATTCAATATATATAATTTAGAACCTAGAAATTATGACATAATAGGTCTTATTAATTTTATGACTTAATAGGTCTTATCTATTATAAATGGACTTAATTATATAGGAGAAAAATGCAATTACACAATAAGCAAGTTGATGGAATTTGAAATTTGCAAATACACATGTATTATCTCAAATTAATTATGCTTTCCAATTAAACAAAATTATTATTAATCCTATTATTTCCAATTAATTTAATTAAGATTTTTTAAATTAATTTTCATTAAAAATATTAGATAAAAAATATTGAGTTCTAATTAATTGATACGTAATACATATTAAATTAAATAGAAATAAAATTAAAAATACATAATTGCATCATGATATCTTTGTCTTCTTTGTTCTCGATATCTTTCTTCCATTTCGGGGAGAATAATTCCTTGAAGTCTTATTTTGCCTTCTCTTCTTGTTCCCCATGCTTTTACAAAAAACCTTCAAATTATTGCCCTCAAAATAATTTTCAAATGTCTTCTCTCATCCAAAAATGTGAATTATTTTAATCATTTGTGTGATAAAAAATGAAAAAAATTATGGACATTTATACGACTCCACAAATGAAAAAAAAAATGAAAAATGTGTTGGCCAGAGTTCGAACGAAACCCGACAGTTAAAAATGGTTGGGTTTGCTCGAACATGACCGTTACAAAAATGTGCGTGCCAATATCAAGCCCATTGGTTTGAGCGAATGTGGGTTCACTCGAACCCCTTAAGGTTTGAGCGAATGTGGGTTCACTCGAACCCCTTAAGGTTTGAGCGAATGTGGGTTCACTCGAACCCCTTAAGGTTCGAGTGAACCCAATTCGCTCGAACTACTGTTCATTCGAACCTTCAAATTAGAGGTTTCTCCCAAAAAAATTCAGATTTCTGAAGAATTAATGACTTTGGAGCTTTGGTTCAAAGCACGAATGAAATAATCTTGATAACCCAAAAATATTAGATGGTAGTACTCGGAGCAAGCTTTCCAACGAGTATAACTTTGTTATATTTTGAATTTATTATGTTCTTATTTTTTTAATTTTATGGAAAAATGGTTTTTCACTGAACATGAACTTCTCTGTTCAATGCATTGGGAAAAATAAGAAACTAATTCAAAAAAATTCTGAAAAATATCTATGCCCTTGGTATTGATGTCTTCTTTCTAACAAAAAAAATAAAATTGAATTTCGATTTATATAGAACAAGTTATGTGTTCAAACGTAAACCTATGTTTGAATTATGACTAGTCGGACTTTAAAACTTTATAAAATGAAAAATATTGAACATATCACTATAAAACCAAATGCAAGCCCTGGATATTGATGTTACAAACTAAAATTCAAAAGAATTAAGTTTTTATCATTTATAGAAAAAAATTTATGCGTTTCGGGAGGCACATCACTTTTAAAAAATGTAGTTTGTTGTAAAAAACTACTTTTCGACGAAGATGAAATTTTTTTAAAAAAATCCTTCAAAAAAATTTGAAAAAAATGTATATAGAATCTACAAACAAAATGCTAGAAATCACTAATTTACATCATCTTCAAATTTTTAATAGTTCAAAAGTTATAGTTCTTGGAAGTTAAAGATTATTTTAAAAATGTACATCTCAGTGTCAAAAGTGGCAAAAAAGTGGGAACCATTATTGTGAGTTCACCCTGGTTGAGTTTATTGGATTCTCTGCATTAGCATGCCTTTCGCTATCAATCCATTCAAACTTCCACCCAAGGATTCAATCTTGTCAAAGTTCAAAATAAATTTCCTTGTTGTCCTTACTATCTTGCATCAACTTTCATATCTTTTTCTTAGAACTATCATCTTTCATGGTAGGATACCATCTTAGTCCCTTGAGTGAAGTTAGCTTACCTTTAGAATTTATCATTTCCGAATCAAGTTGTTCAAGGGGAAAATGTCACTAATCAAGTTGAAATGTCAATTTCTCAATCTGCTTAAGGTAAAAGGTTAAAATAAATTGTAAAAGATAGAACAAGGCTACAAGAAAATGAATCACCAGTATTACCTAAATCCACATTATCAACAAAATCTAGAAATAACCTTGTATGTAAATAATTTATCATGCCAAAATTGCCAATTCTAACATGGAAATGAGACCAAGGAAAGCTCTAGAATAGCTACTACTATTCATTCACATGTTCCTTATTAACCTCAATCACCACGAAAGATGCACAAATTTATTACAACAAAGAAGATGTTTCATAAATATAAATATTAATTCAGGAATAAGATAAATGAAAGAAATAAAAGACTACCAATACCGTTGCAAGCTATGAACTTCATTTCCATTAATTCTTCAAAATATACTAGCAAAGCACAAGTATTCAATCTACAGCCTATTGCAAAATGTCTTTTGAAAGAAAACACACTAATGAGTGTTACTAAACTTGGACATTAAATAATCAATTATTAGACCCTCATAATGAATTTTGAAATTACATTTATAGGGAAAAAATTTCCTCAAAATTAGAGATTAAATTTCACCCAAAACCTTATCACACTAAGAGGTACAATCAACACACAATATACTAGCCTATAACTGAATTAAGAACTATAAGTTGACTCATGAAAATGAAATATAAGTCAGAAGGAACTTAGAATATGGAGTCAAAGAAGCATGGAGAACAAGAAAAAGAGGATCTATCTAGGCCCCCACCCCCAAGATGACTCCTCCAAAAAATTTAAACTTAGATGCACAAGCAACAAGATGAAGAACAAAGGCCAAAGGAGGTTGTAACTACCATGAACACGTCCATCCAAAGTGATGAGAATCTAGATGTTCCTAAGTGGCTACAATTCAACTTTGAAAGGATAAAGAAGAGAGTATTGAAGAAAGTAATTTTGTAAAAGATGATCGTTGAGGTTGAGGCCGCAAGGAAGCCAAAGAAGGCAATGAATTTGTATGCCACCTAAAACTATGCAAAAGGAGAGATAGTTGCCAATACCCTAAAATAGAGAAGATTTAGTAAAAACTGCCAATACCCTAAACTAGGGTAACCTGAGACATTAAGAAAATGGTTCGGGGGTCATATAGACTAGCTTTATAGTGTATGTTAATTACAAAGTTATAAGTTGTGTGGTTGGAGATTTTCAGTTCACCCCTTCTAGGTTAGGATTGTGCTAAACCGAACATAATTGTATCTCTCTAGGGCTTCTGGGTCGGGTGTGTTAGGCTGGCTAGCAAGAGAAAGAAAGGCTTTCCCGTGATGAATACTAAGAGGGGGGGTGCATTAGTATACCAAAAATTACTGAACTCAAACACTTAAACAGTTTAGCAGTAAACCGGTATAACTGTTTTACTAACAAACCGGTTAACACAAATGCAAACCAAACAGCAAATAAGGCATTCACCCACAGAAGCACAATCACCATAACACAAGAGATTTTGATGTGGAAACCCAAATGGGAAAAACCACAGTGAGATGAAACTCACAAGTAACTATCTGTAGAATAGTAACCAGACCGGTTAAGGTCAGACCGGTTAAGGTCATACAATGTTCTTCACCAGAACAGATCCTGTTAGGAATCTCAATCTTTGTTAGGAGATAAGTCTGGTTAAAGACTACCTTGTGAGAGGATTTCAGATCCATAGTTGTGAACCACCTTGTTAGATGATTTACAAAGGATTTTATGGGCCTACCCGATTAAGGGTTTCAGACTTGTCGAAGATGTGAGTAATCAACAAGTGAATGATCTACCAAATAGCATAGTCATCTTGGTTAGATCCATGATAGCTCATGCTAATGCATTTCAGCATTACTTCAGTCTTCAGTAACTCCACACTCTGTTACTGTGCACAGACTTGATCTTCTGTTTTAAGATCGCACATACACAAACTCATCAAACCACCAAAAAACCCTAACCAACTCTCTCATCTAAAACCATAGACATGATGTCCTTAAAAAGGAATCTGATTTCATGTCGGTCCAATAGGATTACATTGCAAGTTCCTAGGTTCATTGCATCTAGACACATTTGGTAACACGACACAAAATCACCGTCAAAGTGTCGATGGATGGTAACTCATCACAAAAATATCGGTTGGTAACTTATCACAGAGTATTACCGGTTCATACAACTTTACCGATTACCGATTGGAAAAAAGTGAAGACGGAAAAAATGATAAATGTCGCTTTAGTTCCTTCATTCCGCTTGAGATCCTCAAACCGCTTGAGGTCTTCATACCGCTTGGGATCAGTAGACACTTTCTACAAAACACCGATAGTCTAAAGACTATAATACATAATACCGGTTGGAACAAATACCGGTTGAGCATAACTTATACATACAAAAAGTGATCTCAAGGCAAGTGTGTGTCCATCAATGACAATCACAACATTATTATCAAAAATACCAACAATCTCCCCCTTTGACATTGATGGCAACACTTAGGAAAAATTTTGACATCTAAGTGTTTTGCAACAAAAATATGCCATAATCAAAATTACTCCCCCTAAGCATATACACTATCCCTTTTTCAGAAAATATAATGTATACTACTCCCTTACAGAGATAAACATGAAAGTATACATAACATGCAGCAAAATTTTAAATACAGAATACTACTCCCCCTTTGCCAACAATGACAAAGTATAGCTAAATAACCCTTGTTCATATTATCAAAAATAATAAGTGTTTATGACAGTAAAGAGTGAAACTTGTCAAAAATTGATTTAAAGCCCTACATAAATGTCTTCATGGATAAGGACCATGACTCAAGTAGTGAGGTAGCAACCTCACTTTCCATTTGCATCTGGGATACCTGTTCTTCCATGGCGTCCAAGGTACTCATCTCTTGAGTGACCGTTAAGGCATCCAGATTGAGATAGCATTTCTGGAGTATTTACAGTCTTGGTAGTAGAACCAGTTGAAGTTCCTACAAATCTCATGTCCGGTAGCTGATCTCTAACTCTATTCTTGCAGTTTGGAGTTGAAACCGATGAACGGTTTGCCCATATGTTGTGAAGGAATCATAGGGCGTCTTGAAGGTGAGTATGTATGTCTACAAGTCATAATGCAGTTTGTCTTTCTGAGCAAGCACATCATCACATAATAGATGGGGTTGGCATATCTTACTGAGCAGTAGATTCCCCTCATCCAGAGCATCTCTTATGTCTTTCTATGCTTTCTGTAGTTCGTACCGAAGCTTGTTTAATTTCTTCACCAAGGCAATGTTCAGAGCCTTTTGATGCTTCTTTTGTGCATTGGCTTCAGTAACATCTTCCAAGCATTGCACCTGGTCTTCTACAACTGTGCATAAGAGTTTCAGTTGAGCTAGAGAGGAATCGGTACTTGGGAGATTTGTACCGGGAATCAAACTAGTAAGAGTTTCCACTGCAGTTTGAATAACATCTTCCTCCTTTTTCCTCCTTAGCGCTTCCAGTCACTCTTGGGCAAGCTTAATTCTTTGTAGTAGCTCCGACTCATTTGCAGATTGGAGGTCAATGGGATTGGTAATGTCAGTCGGTTTAGCTTGACTACCGGTTGCCTTTGGGGTCTCCACTTGTGCGCTCTTTGTCGCTTCCTCCTTGTCCTTGGCTTTTTGCTTTTCTTCTTCTGCCTTCTTTTGCTCCTCTTCTTCTTTCTTTCTTTTCTCTTCTTCCTTCTTCCTATCTTCTTCTTTTCGCTTCTCTTCTTCTTTATCCTTCTTCCTCTTCTCCTCTTCCTTCTTCCTCTTCTCCTCTTCTTTTCTCTTCTCCTCTTCCTGTTTCTTTTCTTCTTCTTTTTGTTTCTCTTCTTTTTTCTTCTCCTCTTCCTTCTTCTTCTTCTCCTCTTCTTGTTTCTCCTTCTCCTCTTCCTGCTTCCTCTTCTCCTCTTCCTCTTTACTCTTTTTCTCCGCTTCTATTTGTTTCCTCTTTTCTTCCTGTTTTCTCTTTTCCTCCTCTTGTTTCTTTTTCTCATTCTCTGCTTGCTCTCTGTTAGCCTTTTCTTTGTCCTGTTTCTCCTTGTCCATTCTTTCTTTATCATATTTTTCCTTTGGTACATCAGGAGTGACATTTTCACTATCTAAGGCATCAGCATCAATAGGGTCCATTTGATCAGTGACCTGTTCTCCTTCACTGTTATACACCTCATCTGGTTGTCTAGTTTCTGGTTCTTGCTCAACTTTCTTGTTGGCTTTGGACACTTGGTGCAACCTTAGAGCGGCTTTGTCATGAGAGTGGGTATCTTTTACCACTTCAGGAACTTTTCCTTCCAATAACAGGAGTCTTCTTCTTCTCATGAAGAAGAGGCCTTTATATTTTTCCATAACTTCATAAAGTTCTGAATTAGACACATCAGGAAAATATTGAGCAAATATTTCCTCTCTTATTTCCTGTTCCTTTTCTATGGCAATGCGCCATTTGTTGTCTAAATAATTGTATAAAGAATCTGGTGTCATAGATTTAATTTCTGATGGCGGCCAGTCATTAATACATAAATATTGGATAACTTCCAGTTCTACTTCCTCTTTCTCATTGTCATTGAAATCATCAAAATAATCTACTAAATCACTCAACACTTTTCTCCTAATATTCTTGATAATTCTTTTACAATGTGTCAAAGGTTTGTAAGAGGAAATATCAATATTTACCGGTGCTGATGATGCCGGTTCATTGCTGGTTGTCTTTGTTTTCTTCCTTGTTTGCCTAGTCTTCTTAGGTTGTTCTTCAGATTTTGTGTCCTCTGAGTCCAGTGTGTTGCCTTTTGTCTTCCACTTCCTCTCAAATACCTTGGTGGGTGCAACTTTCGGTTTCTTCTTTGTCGGTGATCGCTTGGTCACTTTAGGACTTGCTGAAGTAAACGATGCTGATACAGATGGCAGTGCCTTTCTCTTCTTTACTGAAGGTTCTTCAACCGATGTAACCCTTTCCAAATAGGTGTCGATTCTCTTCTTCTTAGGATCAAGTGGTGAGGCAAGTAGGGTAGAAGCATACCGATCTAGCATATCATACATTACCTCATATCCCATAGGTTCCACCTTTTCTTTTCTAGGCTCAACCGCCTCCATTATGCACTCATCTACTCTGATGGTGAAGCAGATGTCCTCTTCATAATTCTGGACAATACCACCAGATATTCTCACCCTTTGGCTCATCTTGCATCTAAACTCATCAAAGTATTTTTTCAGGACTTTAGGATAACCGATTCCAACCGCTTGAAGACTTTCTCTTATTTGCTCAGTAATCGGTTGGTCAGCAGACCACTGAATATCACCAAATCCTGGGAAATAGCCTTGGATGTAGAAGAACAATCTGACCAATAGTTGTCCAAATTTAAATTTCAAGGCATTGTCCTGTTTAATTGACTTCAGATTCACAAGAAGTTGCCTTTGCATATAGGTGCATAAATCAAACGAGGCATCTTCCATGATCATCTTGTAGGCGGCATTTACTGCTACAGCAAATACAGACTTAATTCTGCTAGCATAGAATGTCCGGTAACCTATCACCATGCAGGCATATTTGACCAAATCATCCTTGATGGTATTGACAGTCATTCCCCGTTGGTCGCTCACAGAACCAGTGAGCTTGGTCATTTCGGTCTTGATGACCTTCCTTAGGGCTGACACTTCTCCAACGTTACAGAAATTGGTGACAACATGAATCACTTCTAGTGTGATGTCATGTATCCGCTCTAAATACATTTTGTCACCATGCACTCTACTTAGAATGATGCAGATGTGATCATCTGTAAATTCTTCAAGGAAATATACTGCATTGTGAAGCTTCTTCTTTTCTAAGATGATGTATTCCGGTTTGATCTTCTTGTCCTTCCCGCAGAATAAGCTTAACTGAGAATGGATCACTAGAGATCTTCGGTCTTCAATTTTACAGTCAATATAATCTGAAATACCTTCCTCAACTATACCAGCGGGTATTTGAGATAGGGCATTATATTTTGCCTTCCGTTGGATGAAATCTACTGAATCAACAGGTGCACTAGAACTAGAGTGCAATGCAGAAGCCATGATAAACAAAGAAACTCAAAAAATACCTTCGTAAGTCGAGATTTAGGGCTTGCAAATTCCGCTTCACCACACACTACTTCAGTTGTTGTATCATTGCTTTGTGTTCTTCACTTGACCGATTGATATTATCTTCTGATTCTTCTTCAAGGTTTTGAAATCTCTTCGAATCGTAAGGCAATTCACCTTTTGTCTCTCTACACTTGAAAACTTCTTCGCTTGCAAATTGATAAGTGAAAAAGACTTGAAAATTTCTTTTAAACGAATTATTCACCTACCATAATAAATGCTCCACCTTTACGGTGTAAACACTAATTTGCCTTTTACCGTTTCTGGTCTTCTGCCAATTGACAGGTATCTCATACCGGTTAAGGTCTTTTACCGGTGTAAACTAGGGGTTCGAAACATTTCACCGATTTGTTTCCCCCTAAGCTTTTATGTCTCTTAGTTTGCCGGTTCAAATATTTCCACACTAGGTGCATAAACTGGTTCTTCTTGAGACACTTCTTCTGGCTTCTTTTTCCAGGTTTTCTTCATATCCGCTTGAATAGTTTCAACATCAATCTTTCCTTCCAGAGTGACTAGTATATCATCTGATATATTCTTTCTTGTTCTGCAGAATTTTGTTGTATGACCTGGTTTGTTGCAATGATAACAAACCATTCCAGGTGCTCTCCAAGGTCCTTTATTCATGTTTCCATTCTTCCTTCTGCATGTTGTAGTAGTGTGACCATTATTATGACAGATCAAACAGGTTTCTCTCCATTCAGTTGCCACTTGATAGCCACCACTTCTTGATTGATGATTATAAGTACTAAACCGGTTTGGATTCCGGTTCCCAAAGGGTTCAAGAAAAACTCCTTGACTCCTTTGAGGATACCTTCCGATGTTGTGCATGACAGACCTGTATTCAAATGCTCTATGCCCAAACTTGTTGCATGCATAACAATTTCCATTGAATCTATTGGATCTAGGCTTATTGTTTAGAAAGTAAGGAAAGTTATTGTAAGCCTTGTTTCTACATACATTAGCAGTATGTCCTTCCTTGAGACAATTAAAGAAAACAGGTTTGAACTTTTGCTTACCTTTATCCTTTGATGTCGGTTGCTTCTTTGAAGATACATCTTTTGCTCCAGAGGTCTCACCTTCCTCATATTCAGAGAAACCAAGTCCATTAGTATTCTTTACCGGTTCAGCTGATTCAAGCTTTTGCTCTAACTTAGCAGAACTCTGATTGAATTTGGCAAGTATCTCCTTTGATTTAGTGATTTCCTTGGTAATAGCAGCATTGGATTCCTTCAAAGTTGCATTCTCAGAAATAGCCATGTTTAGTTCACCTTGCATTTCCTCTTTTTCCACTTTACTCTCTTGGAGATGAGCGGTAAGTGCACTGATTTCTTGCTTCAGCTTGGAGATCTCATTATCTTTGTCTTTTACCAGATCTTCAGCTTTTCTCTAGTTCTCAAGCTCTTGACACATCCTGATAGTTAGTCCTTCAAGTTCCCTCCTTAGGTTAGCATTAGATTCATTCATTTTTTCAACTTCTTCAACTAGGGCTTCCATGTCTGCTTCATCAGAAGAGCTATTGTCAGTAAGTTCCATCAGTTTCTCAGCATGCTCTCTTCTTTTTGCCAGAGAGGCCTTATACTTGACTTTGAGTTCATCATAGGCTTTCTTAGTCTGAGTGAGTCGATGAGTAAGTTCCCTCACAGTGTATTCCCCCATATCTCTTTCCAAGTGGTTAAACTTATAGAAAGGTTGGCTCTGATACCAATTGATGAATACTAAGAGGGGGGGTGAATTAGTATACCAAAAATTACTGAACTCAAACACTTAAATAGTTTAGCAGTAAACTGGTATAACAGTTTTACTAACAAACTGGTTAACACAAATGCAAACCAAACAACAAATAAGGCATTCACCCGCAGAAACACAATCACCATAACACAAGAGATTTTGACGTGGAAATCCAAATGGGAAAAACCATGGTGAGATGAAACTCACAAGTAACTATTTGCAGAATAGTAACCAGACCGGTTAAGGTCATACAATGTTCTTCACCAGAACAGATCCTGTTAGGAATCTCAATCTCTGTTAGGAGATAAGTCCGGTTAAAGACTACCTTGTGAGAGGATTTCAGATCCACAGTTGTGAACCACCTTGTTAGAGGATTTACAAAGGCTTTTTTGGGCCTACCCGATTAAGGGTTTCAGACTTGTCGAAGATGTGAGTAATCAACAAGTGAATGATCTAGCAAATAACACAACTAGCTTGGTTAGATCCATGATATCTCATTGCTAATACATTTCAGCATTACTTCAGTCTTCAGTAACTCCACACTCTGTTACTATGCACAAACTTGATCTTCTCTTTTAAGATCAACATACACAAACTCATCAACCACCAAAAAACCCTAACCAACTCTCTCATCTAAAACCATAGACATGATGTCCTTAAAAAGGAATCTGATTTCATGTCGGTCCAATAGGATTATATTACAAGTTCCTAGGTTCATTGCATCTAGACACATTTGGTAACATGACACAAAATCACTGTCAAAGTGTCGGTGGATGGTAACTCATCACAAAACTACTGGTTGGTAACTCATCACAAAGTATTACCAGTTCATACAACTTTACTGATTACCGGTTGGAAAAAAATGAAGACTGGAAAAATGATAACTGCCGCTTTAGTTCCTTCGTTCCGCTTGAGATCCTTGAACCGCTTGAGGTCTTCATCCCACTTGGGATCGGTAGACACTTTCTACAAAACATCGATAGTCTAAAGACTATAATATATAATACCAGTTGGAACAAATACTGGTTGAACATAACTTATACATACAAAAAGTGATCTCAAGGAAAGTATGTGTCCATCAATGACAATCACAACATTATTATCAAAAATGCCAACAACCCGAACAACACTGAATGAAGGTTGCAAATCAATTGAATAATATTAATTCCTATTGTTTTATTGTGCATTGGTTTGATCTCCATCAATTCAGCAGCCAGAGGCAGACACCGCCCTATATATTAGCTCGTACAATAGTGAACAATCAACACGCACGTATATGGGAGGAAGGGATTTTTGCGACAAAATTGAACGCTCACTCCTCAATCACAGTTCTATGGTTTTATGAGGAGTGGATTCCTACAGGGTATTACGCATTTAGGGAACCACACCTTTGACTAGAAGCCATCCGGCATGAGATTGGATGATCAATATGAATACGAGATTGACCAATTTACAATAAAAATTAGGACAAATAACCACCACATGTCTCATTTCCTAACATCTTTTGCATCAAAAAGGAATCTCTCATACTCCAAGAGTTGCTTCCACAATCGATCAATATCCCACAAGAATGTAGGCATAGTTAGCATGTATAAAAGCAAGCAAAAGTTGTAGAATCTCTTGAATGGTATATTTTTTGCAACATGAAATTAAGGTGAAGAATCTACCTCCTGTGTGGGATTGCAAGCAATGCATAAATGCCTTCGATTTGGGTTTGATGTTGTTGGGGGTTGAAGTCGCCACGGACGCCTACGCGGGATTGCAATGCACAAATGAATTGCCCTCTTCTCTTTTTTTGAGTAATGGTCGTTGTCGTCGGAATTATGACGAACTCAAGCACTTTTTTGAAAAAAAGAAAATTTTCATTGCTAATGCCTGCTTCGTCGAACCAAATGGCAAATTGTCGTCAGAATTACGACGAATTCGGGCATTTTTTCAAAAAAAATCAAATTTGGCCACAATAACCTTCTCCGTCGGAAACCTCAGTCGAAAATCTAGTCCAAATGTATTAGTGGATGGGTCGAGGGGAGGCACCACATGTCACCTCTCCATCTCTCTACTTGTCTCTAGTTATCACTTCCTATAAGTATCTCTATCTCTTCTATCTATATCCATCCCTCTCTCCTCTCAATATATCTCTCCCTCTCCTCTCTATCTGCATCTCCATTTTAATCTTCCTCTCTATCTCTATCTCCTTACCCCTTTTTCTATTTCACTCTTCCCTCTCTATCTATCCCCATTTCTATCCCTATCTACACCTCTCTCTCTCCCTCTCTCACCATTGCAAACATAACATGAGCCTATTTGTAATGGATCTTAATTATCTTTCTTATTTAGAGGTTTTGTTATAGTCATGCTTAGATCACTGTAAGTGGATGCATACTTTATTTGAATCTATCTCTCTGGGCTCTTTATGTTGGCATTTTTTATGTTTATGTTGTGATTGTCATTGATGGACACACACTTGCATTGAGATCCCCTTTATATGTATGAGCTAGAGCTCAAGTGGTATCTGTTCCAACTCGTATGTTGTATTCTAGTCTTTAGACTATTGGTGATTTTGCAGAAAGTGTTTCCCGGTCTGAAGCGGCATGTCGACCCCAAGCGGTTCGTAGATCTCAAGCGGTATGAGGGAGCAAAGCGGCATAACACATTCTTACCAGTCTTCATTTTTGTCAAACCGGCAACTGGTATTTTGTATGAACTGGTAATACTCTATGTTGAGTTACCAACTGGCATTTTGTGATGAGTTACCAATCCACCGATTGTCTGACGGTGCCGACACACTGACGGTGCTTTTTGTGTCATGTTACTGAGTATGTCTAGATTAATTGAACCTAGGAAATTGAAATGTAATCCTATTGGACCAACATGAAATCAAATTCCTTCATAAGGACATCATGTCTAGGGTTCTAGGTTGTTGTTGAAAGTTTTTGTTTGTGCTAGGGTTTAAGGTGGTTGATGAGTTGTTGTAAGAGCGATCTTATCGGAGAAGATCAAGTTGTAACTGAGTGAGAGATAGAGAAGGCTGAAGTAATGCTAGAATGCATTAGCTGTGAGCTATACTGGATCTAACCAAGCAATCTGTGCTATCTGATAGATCACACACTTGTTGATTACTCACCTCTTTGACAAGTCTGTAGCCCTTAACCGGGTAGGCTTAGAGTAGCCTTTGTAAAATCCTCTAACAAGGTGGTTCACCTCTGTGAATCTAAAATCCTCTAGCAAGGTAGTCCTTGATAGGACTTATCTCCTAATAGAGATTGAGATTCCTAACAGGATCTATTCTGGTGAAGAACATTGTAAGACCTTAACCGGTCTGATTTCTATTCTGCAGATAGTGACTTGTGAGTTCCATCTCACCGTGGTTTTTCCCATTTGGGTTTCCACGTCAAATATCTTGTGTTATGGTTGTATTGCTTTTGTGGGTGAATGCTTTATTTGCATTTTGGTTTGCTTGTGTGATAATCGGTCTATCTGTTAAGCTGTCTTATCGGTTTATCTTTAGACTGTTTAAGTGTTTAAGTGCAGTGTTTTTCGTTATACTAATTCACCACCCCCCTCTTAGTATTCATCAATTGGTATCAGAGCCTACCTTTCTATAAGTTTAACCACTTGGAAAGAGATATGGGGGAATACACCTTGAGGGAACTTACTCAACGTCTCACTCATTCTGAGCAAGCCTATGATGATCTTATGGTCAAATACAAGGCTTCTCAAGCAAAAAGGAGAGAACATGCAGAAAAGTTGATGAAGCTATCTGAAAATAGTTCTGTAGATGAAGTAGATATGAAAGCCATGATAGCAGAAGTAAATAAGTTGAATGATTCAAACTCCAATCTAAGAAAGGAGTTGGAAGGACTGACTATCCGATTTAGTCAAGAGCTTGAGAATCGGAGGAAAGCTGAAGATCTGGTGAAGGACAAAGATCATGAGATCTCTAAGTTGAAACAAGAGATTAGTGCACTGACTGCTCGCCTTCATGAGAGAAGAATGGAAAAAGAAGGAGTACAAGATGAACTGAACATAGCCATATCTGAAAATGCAAGCCTAATGGAGACAAATACTGCTATTTCCAAAGAACTCTCTGAGTCAAAGGAAATACTTGCTAAGTTCAACAAGAGCATTGTTAAGCTAGAGCAAAAGCTTGAGTCATCTAGACCGGCAAAGAATACCAATGGACTTGGTTTCTCTAGTCATGAGGAAGGAGAATTCTCAGGAACAAATGCTGAAACATCAAAGAAGCTATCGACATTCAAAGGAAAAGGTAAGCAAAAATTCAAACCTGTTTGCTTTAACTGTCTTAAAGAAGGACATATTGCCAATGTATGTAGGAGAAAAGCCTACAATAATTTTCCTTACTTTATTAACAATACACCTAGATCCAATAAGTTCAATGGTCATTGTTATGCATGGAACAAGTTTGGGCATAGAGCATTTGAATGCAGGTCTGTCATGAACAACACCAGAAGATATCCTCAAAGGACCCAAGGAGTTGGTCTGGAATCTTTTGTGAACCGGAACCCCAACTGGTTTAATGCTTACAATTATCAGTCAGGTAACAATGGTTATCAACTGGCAACCAGATGGAGAGCAAACTGTTGGATTTGTCATGGTCATGGTCACACTGCTGCTACATGCAGAAGGAAGAATGGAAATATGAACAATGGACCTTGGAGAGCACCTGGAATGATTTGCTATCATTGCAACAAACTGGGTCATGCAGCAAGATTCTACAGAAGCAGAAAGAGTGTATCTGATGATATATCGGTCACTCCGGAAGGAGAAATTGATGTTGAAACAGTTCAAGCGGACATGAACAAAACCTAGAGGAAGAAACTAACAATGTTGGAAGAGGAACCGATTTTTGCACCTAGTGTGGAAATATCAGAACCGACAAACTAAGCTTCAAAAGGCTTAGGGGGAGCAAACGGCGAAATGTTTTCGAACCCCCGGTTTACACTGGTAAAAGACAAATTAGGGTTTACGCCCTAATAGAGGAGCATTAATGGCGGTAGGTGAGAGACATGTATAAAAGCATTTTTCAAATCATTTCTCACTATCTGTTTTCGAGCGAAGAAAAGGCGATTTGACCTGAGATTTCAAGAAATTGACAAATTGTGAACGAGATTCAAATTCAAATTGCAAACGATCAAGTGGAGAACACAAAGCGATGATTCAGCAACCGACGGAGTGTGGAGTGAAGGAGAATCAGAAAGCCCTAAATTCACATTTTAAAGGTATTTCTCGAGTTCTTAAAATATTCTACAATGGCTTCCGCATCTCATACCAGTTCTAGTGCATCCATTGAGTCTGAAAGTTTCATTCAAAGGAAGTCAAAGTATAATGCCCTATCACAAGTTCCGGCTGGAGTGATAGTAGAAGAGGGAATTTCTGACTATATTGATTGCAAGATTGAAGACCTAGGGTCTCTAGCCATCCACTCCCAACTAGGTCTGTTTTGTGGAAAGGATAAGAAAATCAAACCGGAATACAGTATCTTAAAGAAGAAGAAACTCCATAATGTTGTATACTTTCTGGAAGACTTTACAGAGGATCATATTAGGATCATTTTGAGCAGAGTCCATGGTGACAAGATGTACCTGGAGAGGACGCATGATATCACGCCACAGGCAATTCATGCAGTCACCGATTTCTACAACATAGGGGAAGTGCTAGCCCTAAGGATAATAAGCAAAACATAAATGTCAAGGCTCACCAGTTTAGTGAGTGATTCATGAGGCATGACAGTCAACTCCATCAAGGATCATCTGGTTAAGTATGCCTGCATGATGATAGGCTACCAAACATTCTCTGCCAGTAGAATTAACTCTGTATCTGCTGCAGCGGTAAATGCCGCTTACCGGATGATTAAAGAGGATGCATCATTTGACCTGTGCACCGGTATGTAGAGGCAACTCCTGTCTAATCTGAAGTCAATCAAATAGGATAATGCACTGAGATTCAAGTTCGAACAACTATTGGTTGGGTTGTTCTTCTATTTCCAAGGCTACTTTCCTGGAGTAGGAGATGTCCAGTGGTCTCCTGACCAACTGGTAACCAAGCAAATCAAGGAAAGCATTCAAGCAATCGGAACTGGTTACCCTGATGTGCTGAACAAGTATTTTGATGAGTTCAGACGGAAAATGAGTCAAAGGATGAGGATCTTAGGTGAAATCGTCAAGAAATATGAAGATGACATCTGTTTCACCATCCAAGTGGACAAATGCTTAATGGAGGCTGTTGAGCCTAGAATGGAAGAAGTGGAGCCAATGGGCTATGAGGTGATGTACGATATGTTGGAAGGGTATGCCTCAACCCTTATTGCCTCACCTCTTGATCCTAAGGCAAAGAAGACCAGAACCTATCTAGAAAGGATTGCACCAGTCGAGGAACCTTCTGTTAAGAAAGGAAAAGAACTGGCAGCAAAGAAGGTAAAGGCAGTGCCTACAGCATCGGCACTGGCTACTACTGCAACTCCAAGAGTGACCAAGCGGTCACCTGCAAAGAAGAAACCGGAAGTGGCACCGGCAAAAGTCTTTGAAAGAAAAAGGAAGACTAAGTCAAATGAACCAGACTCTGAAGAGACTGAGTCTGAGAAGATGCCAAAGAAGGCCAGACAGACGAAGAAGATGAAGAAGAATGAACCGGCAGCATCTGCACCGGTAAATATTGATATCTCCTCATATAAACCTTTGACACATTGTCAAAGAACAATAAAGAATATTAGGAGAAAATTACTTCATGACTTAGTAGATTATTATGATGATTTTAGTGATGAGGAGAAAGAAGAAGTACTACAGGAGATTATTATTTATTTGTGTAAGAATGATCGGTCACCATCAGAGATTAAATCTCAGACACCGAATTCCTTATATAAGGCATTAGATAATAAATGGCACATTTCCATAGAAAAAGAAAAGGAGATTAGGGAGAAAGTCTTTGCACAGTACTTTCCCGACCTCTCAAACTCAAAATTATTTGATGTTTTGGACCAAAATAAAGGACTCTTCTTCACAAGGAGAAGAAGACTTTGGTTGTTAGAGGGAAGAGTTGATGATGTTGAAAAAGACACTCATCAGTATATGGATCATGCTATCTATGCTCACAAAGCACGTATGGCCAACCTGCAAGCGGAAAAAGAACCGGTTATATCCAAACCGGATGAAGTTTTTGATGAAGAAGGAAACCCGGTTGAAGAACCAACCGACACTATTGATGTCGATGTCATGGATGTAGAAGATGTCACTTAGGACATACCTTTTGAGGGAACAGGACAGGTGCAACAAGCCGAACAGGGCAGTGAGCAAGTCGAGGACAGACAGGAAGCGGCTAAGGAACAGGCAGAGAAGAAGAAGAGGGATGAAGATGAGAAAAAGCAGAAAGAGGAAGAGAAGAGAAAAGAGGAAGAGGAGAAAAGAAAAGATGAAGAGAAAAAGAAGCAAGAAGATGAGAGGAAAAAGAAAGAAGAAGAGGATAAGGAAGAAAAGAAGAAGAAGGAAGAGGAAAAGAAGAAGAAGTAAGAGGAAGATAAAGAAAAGGAAAAGCGGAAGGAAGAAGAAAAGAAGAAGAAGGAAGAGGAAGAGAAAGAAGAGGAGAAGATGAAGGAAGCTGAGAGGAAAAAGAAAGAAGAGGAAGACAAGGAACAAGAAAAGAAGAAGGAAGCAGAGAAAAAGAAGAAGGAAGAAGAAGACAAGGCAGCAGAGAAAAGCAAAGCGGAGAAAAAGAAAGCGGAAGAGGACAAGGCAGCAGAAGCGGTGAAGAGCACACAAATGGAGACTCTAAAGGCAATTGGGAGTCAAGCCAAACTGGCTAATATCACCAGTCCTATCTGTTGGTTAACAGATTGGATCTCTCAAAATTTATAAATAAATACTCCTGTTACCCAATAGAAAACCAATGAGAACCAACAGTTGGGTAAATAATTATTATTTTACCCTCTGCATAAAGGTACAGCTCCCTATATGATATTCAATGAATCTTGAATAAATTTAATCATGTAATTCACTTTTAACCAGAAAGCAAACAAAAGGCTTTAACATTCACTTGTCAACACAACGTGAACGCTTCATGATAGATAATGAAATTCATATTAAGACATTAAACTTCAAATAAAGATTAACTCATAAGATGATCAAAAATATTTGAACTCTGATTGATACTCACTCATGTCTCACAGGACAAGGGGAATCAGAATATTCAAATGCTTTCAGGTGATTTCATTCATCAAATTGATCCACAGACTTAAAAATGAAAAATCAGAGAAAGGAATCCGATACATGAACACATAATTATTCCAACAGAAATCTTTATATATTCAAACTCACAGGTTTTCTAAAGTTGTATCATATATTCCATTCCATTCAAAGATGGGTATTTCACTGGAATTAACAAGTAAAACCAGTCTGCTCTCTCAATTTTTACAAAATTTTTTATAGATCCCCGCCAAAACATCCATAACCAATATTAATAGCCACCAGGCTAAATTGTCTTATTTTAGCAAATGAAACTGACCCATTAACTAAAACCAAAGTTTCAAGAAACAACCGTTCGTAACTAAAATTAACTAAACGACCAAGAGCCGTAAATAGAGCTATAATGATAAGAACAGAAAATGGCTTAAATTGTCTCATGGGTGTGTAGTGCCATGTATATTTCGCCACTCCATATGAGCCACGGAGAAGTTATGAACAACCTAGTAATGTGGGAGCCCAATGTGCAGGATACGTTGCTTCCAAAATTCTTTGTCCATACTCACTTGCATAACTTTAATTTTGTGCACTTCCAAGTGATCTAAACAGACAACTAGCATAGATTCAATTCGAGCTACTCTGGTGAAGTCATCTCTGGTTAAAGACTTTGATTCTTTAACCAAGTTCATCTTTCCTTTGAAACTCTCCACCATATCTACTGTCTGCTCGATGGTCTGTCCATCTTCCTTAAGAAGTTGTACATCAATGCACTTTAAGTCTTTCTGCATCACGACAATGAGTTCTTTCAATTCTTTCAACAACTTAATGGACTCTTCGTGACCTTGCTTTATGATTAAATTTCTCCATTCAATATTTTCCTTGGCCACATACAGTACCTTGTCATCCAAATCTTTAATTGCCTTTTCTGTGAGAAATTTCATGACACCATATTTCTGCACATCTCTCATCTGAATCAATACTGCAGCCCATTTGTTCCTTTCCTTCTCCCACGCCGACACCTCTGTTTCAAGCTCTTGAGTTATAGTTACAGCATCTTCGTACGCCTTGATTAGATTGGCGATATACCTTATTCCTTGTTGAATTATGGATTCAAGCCACTCCTCGAAGGTTTCCGCCAACATACGATTCCTCTTAACCTTATCCAACAAATTTTGGTTCATGGGTGATTTAGGATCGAAACTCTGAGAAACCTGTGACAGGGGCTGTGGACTGGGATGATGTATGGCATTGATGTACTCTGCCATCTGCTTAACAACCTGTTTCAACTCCCGTTTTTCCTTCTCATCCTTCCATGTTCTGGATAACATTCGTTTAGTGGAGGACTCTAGGTGTTTTGTGTTAGCAACCCTTGAAGTAGTTCCTAAATCAACCTTTTCAACGGCAAAATCCTTCTCAATAGCATTCTCTGGATCTTTGTCTGAAATTGGCCTAGCCACTTTAGCTAACCAATGCCCTGTATTCTCATCCACTTCCAGCATAGCTTCTGCTTTTAGCTTCTTAGACTTAGGTGTTTTCTCGAGGCATCTACTCACCATATCCTCCATTGGTACACTGATAGGGACTACATTTCGTTTCTTACTAATTGAAGCTCCCAACCACCTTGAAACATTTGGAGATTCTTTTGCTGGTGGCGTCTGATATTCAAATGAATCCATGATAGCCAAAGTAATCACTTGATTGGGGTTTTCCTTAGGTTGCTCCTTTTCTTTATCTGCATCTTGAGTTGCAGGGATGTTTGCTTCCGGTTCAGCCATAATCACTTGCGCCTCTTCACTATCAAGAATTATGATAGTTTCTTTTCCTGAAATTTCTTTACTTTTCTTCTTACTTCTGGAACGGGTGACTTGAACTGATGAGGGGCCAAATAGTGAATCTTTAAATCTCCTAGTTTGAACCTTCTCACTTTGTGTATCAGTGACACCTGCAATATCAACAATAATGTCAGAAGAAGAAATTGGTACAACAACATGAGGTTGCTCAACTGATTTCTTGGCTGAGGTAGTGGTCAATCTTATTCCAGATCTACGGTCTCTTAACCATTTTTCTGTTCTCCTTATAATATTAAAGGTTCTAGATTGAATATTTTCTTCTTCTCTCCTATCCCAGTCAATTATAGGAATAGGTTGCTCATGAACTCTTTCATTGAACTCCAGGTCCAATACATCTTCACCTTCCTCTTCTTGTATTCCTGCTATGTTCATTAACAATTTCAAAGTAATGATTTACCGTATAGTGAACCTTGACCATAATCTTCTCCGGACTTCAAATTCATCACGACAATCTTCCCAATAGTCTTCTAACTGGGGTATATGTGAAAAGTTCATATCAACATTCAAGTGTTTCATTGCATATTCTTTGCTGTCAAACCCCTGCCGAGCAATATAAGGCTGCAAATTCAATTTCTTGAGCTCCACTTCTAAGTTCAATGCATTAGAAACAATTTTGCAACTATAATATCCAAGTTCAACTGGGAAAATTGCTTCAGACTCACTTTTCATCCCTAATTTCTTATCAACATGAGCTAACTGTTTGCAAACTTCTAAGAGTACATAACTATCGAGAGCATATCTGGGCAGTTTGAAAGGTTCATCTTCAAAGCCACCAATTCTAATATAAGTAAATCTAGGAAATTGAATAAAACAACTCCCATATGTACTAACCAACTTTAATGCTTCAGGTGACATTCTATTATTCAAATTTCCCTGCAGTTCAAAAGTTAATCTTCCCACAAAGACATCATTCCATCTCAAGAAGTTTTGTGTGTACCTCTGTATCTGCAAATGTGGATATAACTCATAGACCTTCATTCCATCAACCCAAGGTTCTTGATATAATCCTGGCCATTCTTTGATATAGGCTAAAATATAAAACAGGTAGGAAGTCATATGAAAACCAGCTATTCCAACAAAATTACTCAAACCTTCGTGCAATCTCTCAGCAATTACTTGCGCCTTGTCAAGGTATTTCTCACCAGATAATAATACCTAAATGTAAAAATACATCCAGTCTTCCCAATATAAGGCATGTAAATTCCCCTTAAGCCTATTCAAAAGAATCACAATATCTCTTACTTCTGTAATAAAATGCTCTCTTGTCAAGGGTTTAGGCAACCTAGAACCTCCCTTCTGTATTTTAAGGAGCCAGTTTCTAGCAATGATGCTCCGATAAACATTTTTCTTCTTAGAGAAAAATGCATATGAGGTTCTTATGGACCAATCTTCATAGGACTCTTTGTGAGGAATTCCAATTGCAGCCATTATTGTTTCTCTGTCAATCCACACTAGCATGTCTCCATTATTGGCCCTAATACACCTATTACTAGCATCATATCTGTGCACGCAAGCATATACTAATTCTGGGCAAGGAGCAGCAATTGGGAATGCGGCAGCCTCAACTAGACCACTGTGAACTATCTTTTCCATCATGGAATTGGCTTTTGGGTTCTTAGCCCTTTCTAGAAAATTATCTAACTCATCTTGAACGAAGGCTATATCATCTAATTCTGGGAGGGTACTAATCAAGCATGATGTTCGACCCAATTTTGGAAGAGTCGGTCTCATTTTTGCTTAAAATCGCATCAATCAGACAACATTCAACTCCGAGGCAAAGAATTACACTTTTCCAATTTTAGAACTAAAACAGAACAGGGGGAAATAAGCAATTGAACTCACCTGTCTTCACCATCAAACTGTGTAACCCTCGGAAAAACTGAGCTAAATTACCTTTCGCATCTCTACTCTTCGCCAACGGCAACAATAATTGTCTTACCTGAGAAGCATCATATTTAAGGACGGAAAACACTGAAAAGTACCAAAACATGCTTCGCCCTAGCTCATTTATCCGTGTAAAACCCCTCATGATTTGATATAGTTCTGACATGCTCATTAATTAAAAATCAATTTCACACAGTCGACATACTTTCTCATGATTGTTTTCCATAATTAAAATTTAAAAACATGGAAAACAAGGAATATTTTGTTTCCATCGCACCGCCTTTTCTTCCTAAACACCATCGGGCTGATTTGAAACACCGCTTTGAACCTTGAACTATTTTAAAAGAAGTTCATTGGTTCAAAGTTCAATGACAAAAGATCAACATTTGCGAACAGGCAGAAAGAGACAAAAGGAACATTTAATGACACGGGAATGAACCTTGAACCTTTAACCATTTCAAAAAAAGGTTCAATGGTTCAAATTCAAAATGACCACAAGACTAGTACTAAAGAGACAGCCGCAAAACACAAGACAAAAGATCGATTGAACCTTGAACCTTGAACCGGAAAGGTTCAAAGTTCAAGTTCAACGACTATGCTAATGAAGACTTAGAACTTAATGGATCGCATTTCCTTTGAACCCGAATTTTGAATTTTATAAAAGGTTCAACGGATGAGTACGAAACTCGATTGATGAAGACTTAAGCTCTGTGAAAATGATGACCCTTATTTTTTATGGGCTATAAGAGGAAAAAAAAAGGGGTAACACTATTGATCTCCAGTCTGCAAGTGAATCAGAGCTAATGCAGAGCATCAAGGTTGCTCAAGAGTGCCTTGAAATCATTCGAAGGAAAAAGGAGCAGGATGTAATTCAAGTGGCTGTAGACACCCTTACTGGTTTGATCCCTGGTACCAATCTTCCCAACACTGAATCATCACTAGCAAAGCTTAAGCTACTATGTACAGTAGTGGATGATCAGGTGCAGAGCCTGGAAGAAGCAACTGAGGCAAATGTCAAGAAAGAGCATCAAAAGGCTCTTAACATTGCTCTGGTGAAGAAGTTGAATGAACTCTGGTTTGAACTGCTGAAAGACCAAAAGGATATAAGGGATGCTTTGGATGAGGGAAATCTGCTACTAAACAAAATCTGTCAACCCCATCTATTCTACGATGATGTGCTAGCCCAGAAGCAAAAGCTTCAAATGGACTTACAGTCTTACTTGAGCACATTTAAGCCACCTTATGATTCCTTTGGAACTTATGTGCAAACCGTTCACCAGTTTCATAACCAGTCAACCAAAATGGAGCAAGAGATCAGCACATGGTCTAGAGATTTGCAGGAGCTACAACTGGATGCCTTGACAGTTACACAAGAAATGAGCACAGTTGATACCATGGAAGAACAGGTCTCCTAGATGCAAACAGAGAAAGAAGTGGCCACCTCCCTACTTGAGTCCTGGTCTCTATCAATGAAACAATTTTTGCAGGACTATAAATCGGTTTTTGACAAGTATTATTCCTTGTTGTCATAAACTTTTATTATTTTAATATCAAATGGAAACAGGGTTGTTCAGTGGTACTTTGTCATCGTTAGCAAAGGGGGAGAAGTACTCTATCTATTTTGGAGAAGTATAGGGGAAAAGTATCTAGCTTTAAAATTTTGCTATATGCTTTGATTTATGCTATATGCTCTGATATCTCAATGTTTATGCTCTGTATGCAAAATTGCTATACATTGTATTGATTAAGGGATAGTGTATATGCTTAGGGGGAGCAATTTTGTTAATGGCATGTTTTTGTTGTAAAACACTTAGATGTCAAAATTTTATTTTCCTAAGTGTTGCCATCAATGCCAAAGGGGGAGATTGTTGGCATTTTTGATGTTTATGTTGTGATTGTCATTGATGGACACACACTTGCATTGAGATCCCCTTTATATGTATGAGCTAGAGCTCAACCAGTATCTGTTCCAACCGGTATGTTGTATTCTAGTCATTAGATTATTGGTGATTTTGCAGAAAGTGTTTCCTGGTCTGAAGCGACATGTCGACCCCAAGCGACTCGTAGATCTCAAGCGGTACGAGGGAGCAAAGCGACATAACACATTCTTACCAGTCTTCATTTTTGTCAAACCGACAACCGGTATTTTGTATGAACCAGTAATACTTTGTGTTGAGTTACCAATCGACATTTTGTGATGAGTTACCAATCCACCAATTGTCTGATGGTGCCGACACACTGACGGTGCTTTTTGTGTCGTGTTACTAAGTATGTCTAGATTCATTGAACCTAGGAAATTGAAATGTAATCCTATTGGACTGACATGAAATCAGATTCCTTCATAAGGACATCATGTCTAGGGTTCTAGGTTGTTGTTCAAAGTTTTTGTTTGTGCTAGGGTTTAAGGTGGTTGATGAGTTATTGTAAGAGCGATCTTATCAGAGAAGATCAAGTTGTAACTGAGTGAGAGATAGAGAAGACTGAAGTAATGCTGGAATGCATTAGCTGTGAGCTATACTGGATCTAACCAAGCAATCTGTGCTATCTGATAGATCACACACTTGTTGATTACTCACCTCTTTGACAAGTCTGTAGCCCTTAACCGGGTAGGCTCAGAGTAGCCTTTGTAAAATCCTCTAACAAGGTGGTTCACCTCTGTGAATCTAAAATCCTCTAGCAAGGTAGTCCTTGATCGGACTTATCTCCTAACAGAGATTGAGATTCCTAACAGGATCTATTCTGGTGAAGAACATTGTAAGACCTTAACCGGTTTGGTTTCTATTCTGCAGATATTGACTTGTGAGTTCCATCTCACTGTGGTTTTTCCCATTTGGGTTTCCACGTCAAATATCTTGTGTTATGGTTGTATTGCTTTTGTGGGTGAATGCTTTATTTGCATTTTGGTTTGCTTGTGTGATGACCGGTTTGTCTGTTAAGCTGTCTTACCGGTTTATCTTTAGACTGTTTAAGTGCAGTGTTTTTCGGTATACTAATTCACCCCCCCCCTCTTAGTATTCATCACTTTATCTATTAAGCTATCTTTCTCCATGTATGCATCTCCCTCTTGTTCACTCGTACTCTCTCACTCATCTATCTATATATTTATATCCATATCTTTCTCTACCTCTGTTTTTCTATCTCCATATCTCTTTTGAACTATCCCTCTCTATATCTCTATATCACCCTCTATCTATATCTCTCCCCTCTCTTCTTCTCTCTCTACCTATCTCTCTCCAATTTCGTACCCTTTTCTCTCTTGGGCTCCTCTACCTATATATCTTCCTCTCTCCCTCCTTTATTTAGCTCTCCCTTCCCCCTTCCTTCCCTCTCTCTATCTACCCCCCCTCTCTCTCTCTCTTTATGGCTCCCTCTCTCTCTTCATCTTTATTTATCTATCTCTACTTCTCTATTTTTTTGCATATTTGTTTGTTTATTTGTCTATATATATCTCTATCTCTCTTCACCCCCCCCCTCTCTCTATATATTATTATATATCTAAGTCTCTATTTTTCTATCTCGTCACCTATATATCTTTATACATCCCCCTCTCTCTCATACTCTATATCCCTTTATCTCTTCCTCTCTACCTCTCCCTCTCAATTTCCATATGGAGGGAAAAAAGAGAGACTGGGTGACTACGACCTAATCCCACTTTTGCCAACACATTGGGAATACGAAAGAGCCTAGGGATATAGATCCGTTTGGCTACTTCTTGTGAGAAAGAGAGAGACAAGGATTATCTCTTAGGGTTTCTATTCCTCTTGTTGTATATGGAGACAAAATGTGAAAATAGGGTGTGATGGATCAACTAGACTAGGAGATGAACAGTGAAATATATATGAACTGAAATTGCAGACACTTGTAGATCTGAAACTAAGATACTGAAAGCAGAGAAGGGGGAGGAATTTGAATGTGTACCCGGTGTTGAAAAATGAGCCAAATTGACTTAGAAAGGGATGCCACGCTTTGGTCCTTTTTTGTTTGACAAGAGGCTGCAACTGAGAAACTGCAAACTGAAGGTCCTAAGACCAATCACTTGAAAGTGGAGGGACAAGGGCACCACGCCCTCGTCCCTAATGGATTTAGGCAAATTTGAGGGTTTAAGACAGTCCATGTGTCTTCTGTTGATCTGAAAGTTTCCCAGGTACTTGTACCTGCACCTACAACTGAAAAGATAGGGTTTGAGTGGCTATGTAGGGTTTTTCCTTAGTAAAAACCCTTTTTTGGTGATTTCCACCTCCACAAATAATCGATAATGTGTTGAAAACGTGTGTTCTAGAACCTTGTGTCTGTGCAAGATCCTAAGTGAGAAAGATAAGAAACTAGAGCTACCCTACACTTTGGAGAGTAAACCCTAAATGCATGTAAATGTAAATGAAAATTCCCTAAATCAAATGTGCTAAATGATCTAAATCATCAATGTAAATGTGAAAATGAGTATAAAGAAGCTCATATAAAGACATGAAATTACATGAAACCATACCAATCCCTAAGAGAGAGATATAAGTCGTTTGATCTCCTATTATTCTTCAATGTCTTCAAGGCTCCTAATTGATGATGAATGCTTGATGAATGTTGTTGAAGACTCCACATAGGCTTCTTTTTCACTAAATAGAAGGTTCCTTCAAAATTGCTTGAACTTGATTGCTTGCTTCTTAGTTTTTTCCTTCGGCCTTCGAATGAAGAAAGAGAGATCTTATGTATGAAACCCTAGATCTTAATTTTGACTTTAGGCCAACTTAGAGATTGATTTTCCTGCCAATTTCTTGGGGTTAAGCATTATAATATCATAAAATTATGCTCCCGAAATTTCATGAAAATGTCGAGGACTAGGTGCAAAGTGCACCCGGTCCGACCAACTTTTCACCAAATTTTCAAGGTTGTTAGATATGATGATATTTGAGCAAATCCCAAAGTTACAACTGACTTTGAGATGTTTTGATATGGGAAATTGGGCCTTAAAGGTCGAAATAAGACATAATTAGGGTTTATGGTTTTATAATTTATTGGAGGAATAAAATAAAAAGGGGATCACTTAGGGTAAAGGGCCCAATTCTATGATTTGGGGAGTGATGAAATATGACTTTAGATTAAATTAAATTAATTAATTAACTGCTTAAAGGGAAATTACAATGCAAGATGCAAACACGCTAAGGCGGGTCCTAAACTAAGCGTAGAATTGTACAATCCTAGTAAGGGTGTACAATTTATGATGCTACATTCCCTCTCTATCTTTCTTTATGTATCTCCTACCTCTCTCTATCTCAACCTATTTCTCTCCTTCCCCTCTCTCCATCTATCTTCATCTCTAGCTTTATCTTCCTATCTGGAGCTCTATCTCTAGACGTGTCTTCCTCTCTCTATCCACCCCTCTCTCACCATATCTCTCTTCTTAGACCTCTATATCTATATATTTATCTCTCCATGTTTCTTCTCTCTCTCTCTCTCTCTCTCTCTCTCTCTCTCTCTCTCTCTCTCTCTCTCTCTATCTTATTATCTCTCCATCTCCCTTTATCCCTCTATCCATCCTCCACTTCATATCTCTATCTTTCTCTTTCTCTAGCTTCCCCTCTCTCATTATATCCCTATATATCCTTATCAACATATTTATCTCTTCCGTCTCTATCCATCCCTCTCTCCCCTCTCTCTTTATCTTTCCCTCTCCCCTGCATCTCCATCTTTGTCTCTATATCTTTACCTCTTCTCTCTCTTCACACCTTTATATGTCCCTCTTTCTATTCATATTTATCACTCTATCTCTTTGTATCCCTATCACAAACATGCCATGAGCATATTGACAATGGACCTTGATTATCTTCCTAATTTAGAGTTTTTTTTGTTTTTTTTTGTTTTAAGTTATGTTTGGATCCAAATAAGTGGATGCATAGAGCTATCACTTCTCCATTGAGACCTATGTTGCACAAACAACATTATTTGCTAAATGGCCTACAAATTGACCTCATGTACTATTTAAATGTATGCAAATAAATACCATTTGGAATATTTTCTAGTTGACCTTCCATACATCCTCGACGTACCCATTGCACACAAAGGTGCGATTACAAGTTTTTATTTCGTTAGTAATTGAAAAATTGAATGTGTAAAGAATATGGAAAGAGCACCAATTGCTGAGCATGTATGAGTCGTTGTGAGGGTTGTTGATACTTTTTGCTCCAATAATAATAATACAAATAAAAAATTATTGTTTGAAACATAAAATATCAATTTTTGTGTGTTTATATATTAATAATTACAATACATTGCACCGATAGTTGTGACTTTAAATTTGTTATTGCTATGAAATGTACCATTAGTTGTAAAAAACAACCAATCATGTGATGCCACATTAGGTGCACAAGTATAGGAGCCTCTTTTGTACGCCTATTGGCCTCGCTTTTTTTTGGGTTGTTTTGGACACCTTAGCAAAAAGCATCCTGATGTGGTACCATACTTGATGATGTGGTACCATACTTGATGATGTGGCCCTAAAACCTTAGTCATAAGCAGGAGACTTGCCAAGTAAACTTCTGTAAAAAATTAGGAGTGATTTGAAATTTCTATGTAAGACTTTGAGAGGGGCAAAATTAGAATGCACAACTACTAGGGGAAATGACCCAGTAGTTGAGCGCGTTCCAATTCTTGTGATAGAACTTGTTGATTTAATACCCCAATACTTGTTGATTTAACGTCCAACCTTTGTATAACATTGCACCAATAGTTGTATGATAAGTACCAATAATTGAATGAAATATACCATTTGTTGTGAAAAGTAACCAATCATGTGATGCCACATCAGCGGCACAAGTGTTGGGGCCCTTTTACACACTTATTGGTCTCACGTTTTTTTTTGGGCTATTTTGGACACCTTGGCAAAAAACATGCTGATGTGGCCCTGAAACCTTAGTTATAAGCAGGGTACTTGCCAAATAAGCTGCTGTAAAAAAATCGAAATGATTTGAAATTTTCACGTAAGATTTTGAAAAGCCTGAAATTAGAGTGCACAACTAGTGAATCCTCCCTAAATCATCTCTCCTAATCAATTATTAAAACATGATCGAATAATGGTTCTTCCCTTATTGATACCTTCCTTCACAAAAATGAAAAAGAGATTCTCTGTTCAAGCAACTGACAATCTTTATTAGAGAAACAGACTTGTCATCTGTACAAAATAATTTAGTGGAAAGGCATTGTCGAGTGGAAATCTGACAATATTCATTAGAGAAACAGACCTGTCGTCTGTACAAAATAACTTTTTCTAGGAGTGGACATCACAATCTTTACTTTTTCTAGCTGTCATTGTACAAGTGACATAGAAAACAGGGAAGCATTCGGATTGTTCATATATTTTATAGCGTTAAAAGTATACGATGAACTTCCCCAAAAAACTTGTTAGCATGACACCGATTATTTTGAGTTGTGAAGCATTTTTTCAAATAAAAATTCCAGTGCCCGGAAGTGACAACCCGTATTTGTTATATTCTGTATTTTAACTGGTAAGTAAATTGTATAAGTATTTGCTATTTTGATTACACAATCGAATCTGATACCAATGCCCATTCTCCGCAAATATATAAAAAGCAAAATAAAAAAATATTGAATTTGTGGAACGCGTTAGAAATTAAGGCGTGGGCTGTCATTCGTACCAGTAAATTCAATTGCAATTGTCCTTTAAACCAGTGGTTTTAATGGAGCTTTTGTCATGCACAGCTGTCAGTCGTAGCAGTTTATTCAATTCAACAGCTGTCATTTACGTCCCATTAGATTCCATAGCTCTTGCGCAGGACATGACATTGTTTTAAAAGTTATGAAAGATACGCCATCCTATCAATCTGTTTTCATTTTATTTTTTTAATTTTAGTGTTTTAATTTGTGCATCACTATTGGGACATTTATCAATAAGTACTATCGATTTTGAGTTGACAGTTACTGGAACATCATTAGTTAGGGATCAGGCGACACTTTGAAATGTGTATTTTTTGACCTTTGTGTGCATAACTGATTCCACCACGTGCATCATTACTACCCATAAGCCAAATCAATAGCTATAAATAGTTAAGTTGCATATGAAACAATTAAAAAAAAAATCAAAATCTGATGTACCATTTAAGATCTGTGGGTGCGCAAAATTAGCTATGACGGCTACTGGTGATTTTCCTCTAATCAATTTCAGGGTTTCCATTTTTGGATAACATAACCTTCATTTACAAAAATTAATCAAACTGCAGTCTTCTAATCAAGATTAATAGTGGAAAATCCATATAAAAAAGAATTTAAAGTTTAATTAATGTGATTGCCTCCATCCCATAAACTATTTAGTCTGATGAATGTCATTAAAATTATTCATTGTTCATTCATTCAACAAAATAATATTACAGCTTCGTTCAATTCTGTAGACTGGATATTCCTTTTTGATGTGGCATCTTTTCAATCAAAATCAAAATTCTAGTACGATTCTCGTTATATAACATTTTGCGTTGGATCCGTTTTGAAAAGATAAAGATTAACATGGCGTTGAGAAAGTTGGGAAGGTGTTGCCGAACAGGCCCAACAGACCGTTTGGCAACCGTGGAAGAAGCGAAAGATAATCTGGAATGGATAAAGCGTAGTAATCTGTTAGGGAAATGGGAAAGAGCCCGTCTTCTAGATGGCTGGATCGGAGGCGCTGGTTATGACTTCCATCTCCAAGTGGGTTTCAGAAGCTGTCTTGGATACATGTTAGTCGTTGAGTCTTCGACCCCCGATATAGTCAGCACAGGTCCGTGTAACATCTCTTGTGCTTGATTATCTGGGATAAAATTACGTAGCTGAATTCGGGTGACAAAATAGGTTTAATGAAATTTTCAAAGCTTCAATTTATTTTAATGTTACAAATGATCATAAGGCTAACGCTTGTACATTATTCATAAAGATAACAGGAATGCGGCCCTGTATTCTAAGGTTCCCAAATTGAGCAAAGAGGGAAGGAGTGCTGCTTTGTTTTTGTGCTGTGAAGATTGGAATTTCGAGGTCATCAACTGGTTGATTGAGGGCCAGAAAGGAGGAGGTCGCACTTGGGGGATTGCAATAAATGAAGGCGACGAAGCAGAAGCAGCAAGCAAAGTAGTAAGCGCAGTGGCCAGGGAGTTGCAAGGTGTACGTTCAAAGAGCAGAGTGCCAAAACTGGAATTTTCGTGCGCTTCTATGAGAGACTTGACGAACGGAATTCAAGAGTCCGTGCGTGATAAAAGTGAAAGCTATATTTTATCAAAGGCGTTATTCTCGACAGAGCTCCTGGATATTGGTGATCAATGTTGGGAAGAAATGGGTTTGACGGAGGATTTGGAGAGGTTTCGAGAGCTTGGTTTCGAAACAAGCGAGGAGACGACTTGGGAGGGCGTTGCTGATACAGTCTGGTATGTTGCGGCAGACACCATGGCTGTTGTGATCGTATCAGAGTGCTGCAAAATCCATAATGATTCGGTGATGCATCCTGATCCACTAGCAGAGAGAACGCCCATGGACGATCACGCGTTTGCCGCATTCCTAATTGCCTACGCTTACGAGCTCTTATACGGAACCTTTTATGGCGCGGATAGTTTATGGAAGTTCGTAAAAGCAGCGGCAACAGAGGCCAGCGGAGTTTGCGATCTGTTTAATGAGATTTTACGTGACCGAGGGTTCGGAACATTCAGCTATAATGGTAAGTATGATGTTGTTAACACCTTTCTTGTTCAGGCGGCAAAGAAAGGCGATGTGTATTTGGTAGAAAGGCTCCTAGACAGTGGGCTACAGCCCTCCGAAACAGATGATGAAAGAGGAAAAACAGCATTGCACCATGCAGCAAAACTAGATGATGAAATCAAGGGACTTGATATTGCAAGAAAGCTGCTTACAAAAGAAAGCAGCCTTGCAAATTCAGTTGACCATAAAATGAGGACTCCTCTACACAGAGCCGCTTTTTCTGGTCACGCAAGCATGTGTCGACTCCTCCTCCAACACAAGGCAAGTGTGACTTCGTTGGACGAGAATGGTCAGACTCCACTACACCATGCGCTTGTTCGCAAGCAGCCAAATGAAGAGGTTGTTCGTTTTCTGATTTCAGCGAAAGCAGAAGACAATGTTGAAAGGAGCGCGCACTTGGTGGATGTGGAGGACAAGAATGGAAAGACGCCTTTGCATTTTGCTATTGAGTATCAAGACACCAATGTGAGAATGGTCGTGTGGCTGCTGTCTCTGTCCATTCAACCACAACCTTATTTTAAGAAACTGCATCTTTCATCGTATCTGCGTGAGTCTTCGCGAATGAGCTATTTAAAACTTGTTCAACAGCTTCTGAATGAAGGAGCCGATCCTCTCGACCCAGACGATGAAGGGAAGACAACATTCCACTACGCTGCCGAGGGCGCAAGTGACGAGGTGGCATGTAAACTTATTTTAGGACTACTGTATAGTGGCATAAACGTTGAGAGGGCAACAGCGTGTGATAAATATGGCAGAAACGTGCTTCATGTCGCAGCTTTCGTTGGACACAAATTGCTTTGTCGCGAGCTTTTACAACAAATCCCGAGCATAGATATGAAGGATCGTGATGGTCAGAGTGCTATTTATTATGCAGTCGCTGGAGCTCATGACAACAGCGAGGTTTTAGACGAGTTCATTTTCACAGCACAAGGTACAAATCCAGTTTTTCTCAAAGATGACAGCCAAACAACGCCTTTGCACGTGGCTGCTGAGAAAGGCAACACAAAAATGGTGGAAAAGCTTCTTTCAAAGAGAGTGATTTCAGGACAAGAGCGCAATAAATATGTAGGGGCAAAAGATGTGCTGGATCAAACAGCACTGCATAAAGCGGCAAGTGGGGGGCACAAGAAAATTGTTAGCAAGCTGCTTAATGAGGGGGCGCGTCCGTTAGAAGAACGTGATTGCGATGGCAAAACAGCTCTGCATTACGCCGCTCAAGCAGAAAATGATGATGATGCTTTGGCAATAGCTAAATTGCTTTTAGGCAAATGTGAATCTGAGAAACACAGAAGCCTGCTTCTGTTTGCTTCTGCTGTTGGAATAGGTTCTGCAGAAAAAAGTTTAAGCTCCGATTCAAAGATCAAGAGATATCTTGAGAAGAGAAAAAGAGAAATACTAAGAACACCAGAGCAGGAGAATTTGCTTAGGGTTGCAGCTACAGTGGGCAATGTGGATATGACGAGGGAGCTCCTCACCAGGGGCGCAAACATGGCTCTCATTCGCAGTAAGAATTGGATCGCCTCTCTTTCAAAAGAAGAACGAAAAAATGTCGAAGATGGTATGCTTGCTTACAACTTCTTCTTTTGTTTCTTCCACCCATTAAATGACGTGTGCAGCTCTTGTTAAATTCTTTTTCTTTCCACAGTTCTCAAGCAAATTGACCATATTATTGAACAAGGAACAGACAAACCGGCCCTGTTAGATAATCTTGGTAAGTGGGATTTTTCTAGTTTACTAGTAGGCAAACAAAAAATCACGGTCCAAATTTTATGAACATATTTCATTTATAAAATTGAGCAGGACGAAGTGCGTTTGCGAATGGTCTGGCTGCATTATTTTTGAATCCTTTTGTGAAATCCCCCATTACTGTGGGAATCTCAGGAGAATGGGGGATGGGAAAGTCAAGCGTGATGGTGCAGGTAATCGTACATGCTAAATACTTTAGCACTCTCATTTCACATTATTTGATCTAATATTAATCCCAATCGTTGTGCTTCCAGACAGAGTGTATTCTTATAAAGACAGCGGCTCAGTTAGCGTTCTCAAATTCAATTCCAAAAGAAGATGATTATCCTGGAGCAAGCAAATCAAATTTATCTGCAAAAGGAGAAGCCAGGCGTAGGAGAGTAGCAAATGCATTGGGGAGGTTATTGACAACGAAAGGTAAAGAGACACGACTGGATGCAAAAGACGGCCAGCCAAAGCTAACTCTTATGCACAAGTTTAGAATGTTTATTAAACGGGTATTCAGTAAGGCAAAGGACACCTCAACAAAGGTACGATTCGAGACATATAGTCCAAATCATTTCTAGAAGGAGAATATTTTTCATTCAATATATGTATTTTTAATCCTATCGTTAGGGAAGAGCACCAGGTGTACCCAACCCACAATCATTAACTTCAAAGAAATAAAAACTATGATAACTAAAATCTAATTTATAAATTTCACATGTATATGTATCAATAGTTCTTAGTTTTTATTTTTTATTTTTTATTTTTTATTTTTCTATAATTGATTCGTTTGTGGACGTTTATTAAGACATTTATGTACAATTATCATGTCATTTGTTCATAAGTATTGGTAATTTTAAGTGCATGGTTATTGGGGCATCTTTAAGTATGTATTAGGCGACACTTTTGACCCTTACATACATAACACATCCCACAATGTGCATCATTACTATCCAAAAGTCTAAACAAATAGCTATAAGTAGAACAATAGCTATGAGTAGTTAAGTTGCAAATGAAAAAAGAAAAAAAGAAAAAGTGCATGAAATTAGCTATAACAATAGGGTACACTTCCCCTATATTAAACAATATATTTTATATAATAATTATAATTAATGTTTTTATTGTTAAGATATGTTTTGAAGGTTAAAAAATATGATTCACAACTTTGTATCTTCACTTAAATCATTTTATTTATAAATAATATATAAACATAAAATAAAATAAATTCTTTTAATAAGAAAAGTATAATATAATAATTTAAGAGTGATATTTCTTAAATGTTTTAAATAGATATATTTAAGATATATATAAAAATATATAGAAATGTGTTAAAATATGTTTTAATTCTTATATGGACTTTTTTTTAATCTATTTTTAATAAATGTTATTTCTTTATTTAATTTAAATTTACATTTGATTAAATATGTAGTTTTTAATATTTATTTTACTTAATTTTTTTTAAAATTTCAATTAATTTGTTTTAGATTAAATTATTTTTTTATTAAATATTTTATAAATAAGTAAATTTCTTAAAAGTAATATTTTTGAATAATATAATGTAGTCTACATCATTTTTTAAGAGTGAATGTAGAAAAATTAAAAAATGATTTATCTAAATTTTAAGACATGCTTTTAATTAAATTAAAAAAATATTAAAATATTATATTTTGATATTTTTAATTTTTAGATTTAACTCTCTCTCTCTCTCTATATTAATCTTTAATATTTAAAAAAAAACATAATTAGTGTTTGAATTTTCTTAAAACTCAATAAATAAGTAGTTAAATAACCAACTATCATAAATAGCATTTCTAAATTAAGATTGACTGTATTGTATGGATTGATGCAGGTGTTGGATGAGTTCATAGGAAATTATCAACCTAAATATCATGAAATTTTTAAATCTCTGGCTGTTATGGACCGACACGATATGGTATGTAGAATTTCATTATGGAAATGAATTAATAGCTGATTTTTTTGAATTCTTTTAATTATTTCATAGTTTACTGCAATTTTATATTATTTTGCATTAAAATTTTTATTGTAGGTAGAATTTTGATGCACTATTTTTAAGGCTATTAATAATTGTTGTTTTTTCTTGATATTCCATTTTGGGTTAGTAGGATCAATAGTTGTTCTTGTTTCAATTGTTAGGATAGTGCTTATAGTTTTAAAGTCACACTTAAACACATGAGAACTTATAAATGATATATAAAAAATATTAATATATATTCATTATGAAATAAAATATATATTATTTTTTGTTTCATAAAAAATATCATAAGTATCCACTATAAATATGTCATTTATTAAAAAAAACTCATTCAAATGAGTATTTTGTAATAGCGAAAAAATATCATTCTTATTTGTACAACTATTATGTAGAAAATTGGAGAGTATTAAATATTTTTTTATGTATTTCAAATAGATTCATCAATAGATCATTAAGTAAGTGCATGAATGGAGAGATGTCTCTTTCAATAGGCATGCTTATTGATAAAATATAGTTTATATTTTTAACATCCCCTCATAAAGTTAATTTTCTCATACAACATAACTACATGATGAGAACTATTTATAATGGATAGGTTTATTAGCAATACATGTGAAAATGAAGAATACTTAACATCATTTCCTTCAAAATGTATATATTTTTATCCTTTTCTTTGAACTCTCTTTATTGCTTTTGTCCATTATTATTCATAATAAGATGTCCTTCATGGTTATATCCATAAGGTGATGCATTTTTAAAGATCTTTGTGATAAAAAACTTCAAGGATATCAATCAAGAAAGTGGAGCATTTCTTAAGATATTTGCGATCAAAACCTTCATAAATATCACTAAATAAGTGAAGTGTTTCCAAAGATCTTTGTGATCAAATCCTTCATAGGTATCGACAAAATCAGGTGAAATATTTCATAAGATTTTTGAAATCAAAACCTTCATAGATATTAATAAAGAAAGCGAAGTGTTTTAAAAAACCTTTGTAGTCAAAATCTTAACAAATACCAACAAAGAAGGTGAAGTATTTAATTGGATTATTGAGATTAAAAAATTTAACGATCTCTGCAATCAATTTCAATAGCGATCTTTGCAATCAAATATTTCACAACTTTAGTAACAATCTCCACAATCAATACTACAACCTCAATGATCTTTACACCAATGTTATAGAATTTCAATAATGATCCCTGTGATCAACACTATTATTGAGACCAACACTATAGTTTCCTAGGTTCAACAATAATCTTTATAATTAATATTACTTATTCTTGTATGTTTTTTAATTTGTCTAACATGAGAATAGTTATTCTTGTACAACATTTTAAAAATTATTGTAATCTTTTTCCAACTGGATCCATGAATCCATCTATAATCAATATGCATAGAATCTTTTATAAATTGTCCATTCCTCTTTATGTTCCAACATGATTTTTTGAAGTGATTCTTCAAACCACAAATTGAACAAAAGTGAAGATTCAAACGTTTCTCTACTTTATGTCCTTCTCTTTGATAATGCAAACATTGCATTCTCTTAGATAATTTGTATGAACCTATAATATTGACAATATTAATTGTATTTTTCTTACCATATCCAAGGCCTTCATTCTTTGACCTCATAACTAGCTTAATGGACTCTCTTATTCTTTGCCCATGCTTTCCCAAACCTTTTCCATCATAACCCATTTTTTCATGATTTACAAACCAACATTCTTATCAACCTAACCTTTGTCATTAACATCACAAGTTACAAAATTAATAGATTTAAACACATGTTTATCTTCTGATAGCCCTGAAAATTGATTGCATGAGAATTTTGAATTTTGAGCTCAAATATTGATCTTTCTGGTTTTATTTGCATCCTCTATCAAGGTTCAAGATCTAAGGTTTTGGGTTTATCAAAATTTCTTATGTCTTGTGAAGAAAACCCTAGCAATGATATATCTCATCGTTATCTTTTTCCCACTAAGGCCAAGGGTTGTTTACCATGGGCAGGGCTATTTTTATTTCCTAGGCGCTAAGTGGTGGTGGATCGGTTTTTGAAATGATTTTCCTAAGTCGCATGAAGTTTTCCCTATTGTCGGTCTCCTCTTAATATTTGTGCTCGCGTCTGCATTTTTCCTAAGTCTAAATTCTAAATGTTCAACCGGTTGATAAAAGTAGAATAGATCTGACTGTTCGCGCTTCCTCGTGATCGAAAGTGCAATGAAGATAAAGACTGTGGCATCACGAGATGATGCTACGTGTTTTCAACAGAAAATAACAAGTTGGCGATGTAACTTGCCAAAGCTTTGTGTTTCTGGTCTTCAAGCGGTAAAAATCGGTTTACTAACAATCCTATTGATTGGCACGTGTTCAAGATGAACGACGATGTTATGTTCTGAGATAAAAGGTGCTTGCCTTTTAATTCTGAAAGGGTTAATGGGCATTGTGAAAAGAAATAAAGTGTGAACATATCTGCTAGCCCTCGTATTCCCGCTATGGAAGTTGCAAGGAGGTTACAAACTGTGGCATCACGAGATGATGCCATGTGTCCCGAGCTGACCAGGAAGACCTTCGGCGGGGCTGCGAATACAGATGTCTGGTCGAAAGATGATATGGTGCTGATTCGTCATGACTATGATTTTCTTTTACATATGCTTCAAGCAATTGATTGAAAAAAGATAATTTCTTCTCTTAATTTTGATACTTCTTCTTTTTGTGATCAATTTTCTTCTTTTAATTCTTTATTTTCCTTTCTAATTTTCTCTAGCTCTTCTTCCAAAATATTATTTACAAACATTAAATTTTCATTTCTTTCTTTACTCTTTTACCACTTTTTTTTCTATTTGAAAACCTTATTTCAACCTTACCTTGTTTTTTCTCTTGAGTTCACTATAACAATTTACCTTATTTCGACAAATTTACATACCTTCACTCTTCCACAATTTCCTTTGTCACTGCTATGATTGATTTTCCAATCGCCATAGTTGTATTGTTACCATTGCAAACCTTAGTTGCCAGAAACGCGACGGTCTCCCGTCGTTTCACGTTTCAACGTGTTTCTAGTTTCTAACGACCGTTTCTATAGGGAAATTCGTTTGTAAGGTGTTTTCCATTGTTTTCGATTTGTCAGTAAAGTAATTGTTTTTAACAGATTTGACAGTAAAGTAATTGTTTTTTAAATTTTTATTGATTTAACATTGATAGACTGATTTTTCTTTGGCATGTGAAATTGCATGTTTCATGGCTTAACTTTGGATTAACTAGTAGATGCAGATTATAGTTTTCTAAGTCATGTTAGTTACATTAAATATATAACTTTAACTAACATTAGTTTTTTAATGAAAATATATATAAAATTTCATGCTTTTTCATTTATGTAAAATATTTTTTTATAATAATAGCTTGTATATGTGTGTGTGTATATATATATATATATATGTTTCTTATATGCAATTTTTAAATATTCCGTTTCTCGTCACATTGTCATTGCGATTGCATTTCTCGTTTCTCGTTTCTGGTAACTTAGTTGCAAACTATAACATAAAAATAAATTGATCTTTTGATTTTGGCAACTATGGTTCTAAGAACACTTAGATTTTTTACACTCTCTTCTTAACAGAGAATCTTCTCTTCCTTCAAGCAATTTTCTGCTATATTCAATATTTGTTGTATGCAAGCTGTGACTTAAGATTTTACTCACTTTGATAGGTGACTTCAAACCAGTGATCTCCTCTGTCCTTGTTTGAATAGACACAGCAAATTTGACTATTGTAGCAACTTTCTAAAATTTGACAGGTTTTCCTCTTTGACAACCATACTTTGAACTTGGACAACGATCTCACTTTCATGACAACCGCTGGCTTTCACTGATAATCAGCAGTAACTTATCCTTTTCTTACATTAATTCATAACTACAAACCTCAGATGCCTTAGATCTTGTTTGAATTTGGCACTCTCTTAAAATCTCTAATCAACAATAAAACCCTTCTTCAAATCGACGCCTTGGTGACCTTCTTTCCTCTTGGCGTGGCGACAATTTTGTTTTAGCTGAGATACTAGGGTCTTTTCCTATTCTCCTTTCTGTGCAGTCTTCTCTTCAATGGCGATGTGCAGATCTCTATAACTCACCTTTCCTACTCAGCTGTGATGTGAGATTTCCTTGGGCTGACTAGCGGCTTCTTATTCTTTAGTACATCCCTTCAAAAAATTTTCCTTCTTTCAGTAGTAACTTCTTTCTCAATCGACATATTTCACTCTCTACCTTGGGGTAGATCTCCAACAAAAAATCTCATGATTTCAACCTTGTGATTCCTTTTTCCTTATTTGGTTGAGATCACTCTTGCTGTATCTAGACGATCTGTCTCATGGTACGGCTTTGACTGCAACAAAAAAAGTAGTGATTTCCTTTTAGACTAGCATCGTTCTTTGGACTGGCGATTTCTTCCTTAGCAATTTCAGCAATCTTCAATTGAAGACCGCTTGAGCAACAGTAGCTCCAGCAACTCCCTCTATTCGTGCGACTTTCTCTTCAAATTTTGTGACTGCGTCTACTATTTTCACCAGTGATTAACTTCTGCTATTTTCAAAAGGCTTATAGATCCTTCGCTGGCAGCAGTCTTTCTTGGCGCAGCTCTGCACCTTCTTGTGGATTGTGATCTCCACGATCTTCTTTAGTCTATAATTTATTTCACATACTGGCAGTTTGCTTCGATGATTTCTCGCTGTCTTCAATCTCTTATTTGCCAATACAATCAACAAACTGAAGGCACTGATGAATTTGCACCTTACACTACCACCGAAAATATAAGAGACGATTTGTATTATCTCCTTGCAATGGCGACAATGCCACAATTAGCACCCAGAGCCAATTTACCTCCTAGCGACATTGAGGACAATAGATAATAGTTAGTTATGACTTTCACTCAGGTATGTAGGGAATTCGCTCTATTAACCAGTGGCTGGAGGCACTCAACTCTGCAAAGAAATTTTCCCTTGCTTCACACTCTTCATGTCTCATCATTACACAGGCACAGAGATGTTTATATGTTCTGATATCATGTTGAAATTTGGAGAGTATAAAATAATTTTTTAAGTATATGTATGGAGAGATGTGTCTTTTAGAGTATACATGTCTAAAATACAGTTTATATATCTAACATATTGGAGTAGTAATGTGTATGTATTGGAATTCTTCATACTTTCACAGTGGCTTCAATAAATATTTTGTAAATATTTTGTATTTTATCAGGAATTTTGAAGGGTTTCGAAAAAAATTATGATCATTTAAAATTGAATGTAAGTTGTATATTAAATAACAATATCTTGTTTTCATAACAACAATTTTTTTTTCTGATGAAACCAATATAAAAAGTAGAGATAACAAAGATTTATGATTACCAAAAAGTATTGAAATCATTTAGATTGCATATAACTTATATTTTAAATAAGAATATTATATTGTTTAAACAACAAATGATATAAAAGTTTCAACTATTAAAGATACTATAATTAGATTTTGGTCAAATTTTGTAAATGTCAATTTTGAACATCTCTTACTAATAAGCTAATGTGACTTGTATGATGAATCACATTTAGAAACCTTCTTATCTTTAAAATTTTTAATTGGAAAAAACAGAATACAATAATAAAAATAATAAACAACTCAAAAGAATCTATAAGAAAACAAAAGATAAGCAACTATCTAATACTGAATAATAACATATGCTTTAAACATAAAAACCTTTATTGTAGATAGATAAAAGATTAATTCACATTTCTTAAAAATAAAAAGTCAGGAATATTCCATTATGTTTGCAAAATTAACTCGCACAACTATTGGGTTTTAATTTGAATGTGGTTTTAGAACCAGATAAATTTCACAAATAGATAATTAATTCAAGAAATTTTGAACTGACAACTGGTAACTGTTCTGGGTCTTTGTGAGATTCAGTTTGAAAATAAGGAAGAAGAGGAAGAAAGTGGATCTAAAAGTAAAAGTCATGGATTCGCGGGTGCAATACCATGGGAGGAGGACTCCGTGCAGGGCAATACACCGTCTATTTTGACGGTACGTTATAATGCTTGGCAATACAGGAATGAATCCGAGGCATGGGCGGGGCTAGCAGTAGAAATCACAAAACAATTGGAAGCGACAATGACGGTGGCGCACAAGCTGAGAACTAGTTGGAGATATAATTGGAAAACCCGTAGAAACAATATCTGCTTAGGAGTGATCATCCCATGCTTTCTTGCAGTATTAGTGGCCATCTGGTTCACTGCCATTGTATGGTTGCTGCTTGATAGAGTCCAAAATAAAGATATAAAAGATCTTAAATATGGAAGTCTACCAGCATCGGTGATTGTAGCTGTTTGGGCTATGGTAAAGTCAGTCATGTCTGTTGTGAAACCTATTAGTTCTCAAGTTGTGGATTATATATGTCTGCCAGACCATAGCCAAAAGCTTGGCTATCATCAGAAGGTTATTTTTGATATCAATTTTTTGAAAGAACAACTCGGTTATAGAGCCTCCTGGTTCTGGAAGCTGTTCGCTTTAATATGGTGCTGCATTACATTGAGTTGGGATGAGAATTATGTTCCAGCAACACTGATTCCTAAGATGCCCCCTGCATTCAAGGATAATCTTAGAATAGTAGTCTTCGTTGATGATCTCGATCGTTGCCAAGAAAATGTAATTCTGCAGGTATAACTTTCTGCAATAACACGTCTATTTGCAATTATTATAGGTTTCAATTATTAAGCTTTCATTCTCTAAGTTTCTTACATACTTTTAAATGTCAGATATTATCAGCAGTGAACATGGTTTTGGCTGCTTGCGAGATTAATGTAATCTTGGGCATGGACAAGAGCATGATCGAGAGGGCAATAATAAAAAAGTTTGGGGACAAGAATAGCAAATCTAATAAGTTCAATCAGGACTTAGCAGACAAATATCTAAGGAAGATAATTCAGCTGCCACTAGACCTACCCGACCCTAGTAACTCAGAGTCCAAGAATTTTTTGCAAGGCCAGCTAGGTATGTGGGATAATAGAGAAGGGTCTACCAACCCAAAAGCACAAACAGAAGTACATAATACTTTTGGGCGTAGAAAAGTAAATCCAAAGTTTCAAATTGGAACTTCAATTCCAAAGAAAACTAAGCTAGGTGAATACCTTTGATTCTATACAAGTAACATTTTATATTTGCATAAAGTTACAGCACCACATTAACAGATGATAGTATTTTTCTTACTCTCTTATGTTGTTGTTGTAGGTAGAGGAGAAACAATGAAACCTTTGGCAGAATCTGAAGCTAAACAAGAAAGAGGCTACAGCTTTTCAGGTAAAAATATTCCAGATGCAATCTTTTAAAGCGTCTATGGCTAACTGTAGTGATAAATATAATCTGGCTCTTACACTTGAGAACGTTGCTTTCCCCAACAGACATGGCCCAACAAGGAATTGTAAAAACGGAACGGCAAGAAACAATTGAGAAATCAGGTAAACAGATAATTTTATTCAAATACAGAGCATTTCAGGCGATGATTTGTGCAATGTACGATCACATTATTGAAAATCCGTTTTAATTGAAAATGATTGTTAGCAAAAGGCTCGGGATTGGAAGAAACAATGATTGAGATAGCTGAGACAATCGACAATGAACTGTCAGTCAAAAGCCTCGCAGGTTTCAAATTTAATAAGCTGGTTATATTATAAAAATTCTGTTTCCCATGAGTTTCTGAATCATGTTTTCTTATCAAGAAGGCAAAATAGATAGCATTGTAGCTAGAAACATACCAATCTCAAAGCATTATTAGTTTTTATTAATAAGACTATATTAATTTTTATTTGAGATAAAAGATACAATTACACCTTGACGTTTGTTGCATTCAGGTGAGAATAAGCAGATGGCAGCTGTTGAGCAACTGCCACAAGACAAGGACAGTGAGGGAAGTCTAGTCAAGGATCGTCTTTCTCCATCTCCAATAACAACTGAAATGCTTATCCCCAAGTATAGCGAAGGAGAAAAGAATGCGTTTTGCTTTCTTCATACTCGGTCCACACGCAGCAGACGACTTCCCCGAGAGTGGAAATGTTTGTTGACATACCATCGGCTAGCATGGAATATTTTGTCTAAAAGTCCCCAAGTTATCCCACTGGCAGGATGGCAGGTTCAACTGATTGCATGGGTTTTCGTCTGCTGGCAATGGAAGCACCTCATAACAACTCTTGTACAAGTAAGGCAGGGTCATAATATTTTAAAATCCTACCTGGGTGGTAGTTATATATTTCCTTAGGCACGAAATTATAATTCTGTTAATCAAAACCTAATATATTTTTTGTATGTACTAATGCAGAACTGGCACGATCTTGGGGTTTTAAGAAAGTGGGTTATGGTACATGATATTCAGAAAGGGGAAGTTAAAGAGAACAGTGGGCCTTCGTTGAGAGAGATTGTTGAGCATTATATCGATGAAAGGTGGCCGGCTGACAAGAAGAGCGACAATGCCACAAAGAAGATCGAAGACACCATTGACAGCGTCAATGAGGAAGTGGAGAAGACAATTTGCAACTTACCTGAGAAGAACATGAAAACAATTTCCCGCGAGGACGATACAAAGGGAGAGGATTATCTCAAGGAAGTGGTAAGAAAGGTTTTGAAAGAAGAAAGAGAGAAGAAACGAGGCTATTCCCTAAAAATAAAAGGGCTAAAGAGGTGTAAGAAAGGAAAGCGAGAACACATGGAGGAAGACGATCTTGAAGGCGGGCTGAAATTAGCGATAAGAAAAGTTTTACAAGAGGAGAAGGAGGTGGAGGATATGCTGAAAGTTATTATCAAGAAAGTTTTCAAAGAGGAAAAAGAACGAGAAACACAGATGAGAGACTCTTCAACTTCATGTGAAGAAGAAAACAAAGGAGCTTTGCAACAAGGCACAGCTGTTATGGAGAATCAGAGCCCTTCACAGAAAGGTAGAAACAATGGCAAAAGTAAGGCGAAGGATGAAGAGGAGGAGCGAAAAGAATGGAAGAAGCTGAAAGAAACATTGAGCCGCTACAATGTTTCAATGGATGGCATTCAAGCCTTCCAAAAATTTAGGTTCTACTGCGACCCTGGACATCTTCCATGGCCATTGCCCGAACAAGACTAATAAAGCTGTTAGAATAAGTCAATGACCGAAATGGATATGTGTAAATAGGTGTCAATAGGAATTGTTTACGTGATCTTGAGTCAGTTTGTTCTTAATAATTTCAGTTAGGTGTCAAACTCGTTTGCAGATTTATAGGAGGAATCTATAAATATAAATTGCTGTTTATTTTTTATGAATAGCATAA